>NW_006251801.1:0-225 GCF_000226075.1 Solanum tuberosum
TCAACTAATATTCAAACCATCATATACCTTATACAAACACTTAAGAGTCACCCCAATAATTTTATATATTATAAGCACATTATCTCTATTTATCATCAAGTATCTATGCAACACATCACAACAGTTTGTGTAGTTCCATTTAAAAGAGTAGTTTTAATCCCCTCAAAATTCTCAATAACCATGTATAATTGTAGGTCCATACTATTGCGCATCCATAACTCACCT
>NW_006251802.1:0-225 GCF_000226075.1 Solanum tuberosum
GTTAGCTTCAGGACAAATGCACATGAGCCTAGTGGAGAAAGTCTTTCCATTCATCTTAGTCATAGCATGTAACTGCTCGCTCTCATCCCATAATCTAATAAATGTGTAGCTATTTCTATTTCCTGTTGCACTATCTGTTCCAACCTTAGCACTTTGATTCAGGGATAATTGGCCCTGAATGCCTCCTAAAACATGTAACCTGTGATATCAACTGCCAAATCTTTG
>NW_006251803.1:0-225 GCF_000226075.1 Solanum tuberosum
GTGCTAAAGTCTCACACAAACCTCCTATAAAAACTAGAAAGTCCATGAAAACTCCTAACTTCAGTTACACTATTTGGTTTAGGCCATTCTTTTATTGCCTTGATTTTCTCATCATCTACTTCAACTCCCTTAGAACTGACCACAAAACCTAAGAAAACCACACGATCCACACAGAAAGTACATTTTTTTAGATTAGCAAATAAGCGCTGATTTCTAAGAACTTCA
>NW_006251804.1:0-225 GCF_000226075.1 Solanum tuberosum
ACAATGAAGAAGCAGGGAACCATTCTTTCACTAACCCATTGATCGCTTAACACATATGGTATATGAAACATGTGTTACAATGTTTTAACCTTATACTGCGCATGTGTCTCATTCTTTTGATTATTCAACACAGTATAGATCATGGCTTAAACACCTCTAGATGTTTAATCCAAGTTTTATTTCTTTAATGATCCTCAATATCATCTTCTTAGAGAGACTCTTGTT
>NW_006251805.1:0-225 GCF_000226075.1 Solanum tuberosum
TACGACATTACCAGATGGACTTCCAATCATGTCTTTTGGTATGACTGGGTAGAAAGAAGCAGAAACAAGATGAGTAGGATTACACTTAGTGAGAAGGTGATGGAATGGATTTGCTTCATCCTCAGGGAAGCCTCATCTGACCAGAAAAATTTAGTGAGAAGATGGCGATATAAGGACCAGGCAGCTGAGTTTTTTGGTACTAGGAAATATAATGCTCATGGGAGA
>NW_006251806.1:0-225 GCF_000226075.1 Solanum tuberosum
AGCTATGTTTGTATCCTTTCATTTAAGTTTACTACTCGACTTAAGATTATCAATTCAATAAATGAAAATCTGAACGACAATTTTTTTAAGCAAAACCTATCCCACATGCATAATCACATAATATGTAAAACCTTCTTCATTAGATATTATGTGTGTCAAAATCACACATAATACCTCATTAAGGGAAAGAATATTACCAAATCATTCCCAACCATCATTAGTCTC
>NW_006251807.1:0-225 GCF_000226075.1 Solanum tuberosum
ACAAAACACATGGAGATTGATTTTCATTTTGTTCGAGACAAGGTTCGCTCTAAAACTCTTGCGGTTCGTTATGTCAACACACATGATCAAATAGCTGATCTGTTGACTAAGCCATTGTCGAAGTTACGATTTCATGAATTGAAGTTCAAGTTGACAGTGGTTCAGAACCCTGCTCAACTTGAGGGGGAATGATGACGATACCATAGACGAGTTCGACTATGTCTT
>NW_006251808.1:0-225 GCF_000226075.1 Solanum tuberosum
GGCTTTACTTCAAAATTTCAACTGCCACATCTCAGGGGTCTATGCACCAAATTGTAAGGTGGAAAGGAGGGAGGTGTGGAATGAATTAGGAGGGGTCAGAGGATTAATGGAAGGGCCTTGGGCAATTTGTGGAGATTTTAATGTGTGCAGGTTCTCCTCGGAGAAAAGAAACTGTCAAAGAAGATCTTCTGCCATGATTGAGTTCTCTGATACTATTGAGGACCT
>NW_006251809.1:0-225 GCF_000226075.1 Solanum tuberosum
GGGTGTCTAACCCTAAGCCTCAAGGAAGAAATGGTAGAGAAAATGGGTCCTTGGTTCTCGTATGCCAAAAGTGTGGCAAGAGCCATTCACGAAAATGCTTGATGTGTATGGATAACTGTTTTGGTTTTGGTCAGAGTGGTCACTTCTTGAGAGATTGTCCATTGATGAGTGGTAGATTTGCACTCATCTAAAGTCCATTTAACTCAATAATTAGTGTCAACAATT
>NW_006251810.1:0-225 GCF_000226075.1 Solanum tuberosum
TATGAATTGAGTATCCTTGAGATGAGTAGTATCATTGCGTTGTGAGTATTGAGTTTTCTATATTGTAATTGATATCCTTGAGATGATTCGTTCATGTCTACATTTGAACATGAACGTATTTGAGTTATGACTTTTGAGAATTTTTTAAAGTCAACATTTGTGTTTAAGCGGAGTTTTGAAGAAGTAAAAAGGAGTTTGAGAAAGAGTATAAGGGAACTAAGTATT
>NW_006251811.1:0-225 GCF_000226075.1 Solanum tuberosum
CAAACCAGATTCTAGCAGCATCCTTCAATTATTATGTAGCTAGTTCCACTCGCTCAATATAGTAACCATGCATAATCTCAAAAACCTTCTCCAACTCTTCCACAAAGTTTTCCGGATCTTGAGTGACACTTGAACCGGTGAAGTTAGGAGAATTCATCCTTAAGAACTCACGGATCCTTGACGTATTAGCCACATCTTATCGAACCTCTCTCTGTTGTCTAGCAT
>NW_006251812.1:0-225 GCF_000226075.1 Solanum tuberosum
TTTATTGAAATAATATCCATAATAGATTCATTTAAAACATTATTAAATATATACTCCCTCTATTTCAATGGTCAAATATTGAGTTTCCAGATTAAGTGGATAAAATCACCCCTGCCTACCAAATCACTATATCCATAATAGATTCATCTTTGTGTCCTTGTGGCTCAAAGAAAAGAAAAAAACACAAGACCAAAAAATGGAGGTTATGAAGAAACACTTTGTTTT
>NW_006251813.1:0-225 GCF_000226075.1 Solanum tuberosum
AGGATCTCTCAGTTGGGCAACACCATGCTTTGATGATTGCTCGGAGCGTGGGAGGACTAACTAAGCGAGGATGTGATAACAGCAAGGTTAAAGCAAATCACAAATAGAGAATTCAATATTAGAATGCGGAAGCACAAGAAAAGAATCAACAAAACTAACTAAAGATATGGGAGATTCGAAGGAAAGACCCACGAATTTCCAAGGATTAGATGTTCTAAGGTCTTG
>NW_006251814.1:0-225 GCF_000226075.1 Solanum tuberosum
GGGTATTCCCCACTATTAAGTTTTATCATGATTTAGTTTCCGCATCAGTTTTAATTGTTATAGAATATTCGGTCTAGTTATGATATGTCAGTTCAGGGTTAAATTAGGGTCACTCGTGATACTAGGTCCCGTGTTAGTCAAGGGGGTAGCCTCGGGGAGTAACAAACTTGGTAATAGAGCCTTAGGTTCAAGAGTCCTAGGATGTCTAAAAAGCTGCACTAAGTA
>NW_006251815.1:0-225 GCF_000226075.1 Solanum tuberosum
TCTTCAACAGGATTTAAGTGAGCAACAGAAGGATCAGCAGTTGCCCTTACAAAATTAGGAGGTGCTTTTTTGTCATAAACAGCAGCAGCATAAGGATGTGCCACCATACTATATGGCACATATGGCCAAATCTCACATTTTTTACCAGTGGATTGTGCTGCCTTCAACACTTTTTTTGGCTCCACAAAGCCTGTTACTGTTGCTTTCTGTTGCTTTAAGTCCACA
>NW_006251816.1:0-225 GCF_000226075.1 Solanum tuberosum
TAAAACCATACGACCATATTAAACATGGATAACTAACAAAGTTATACATACATATTTAACTAATTTAAACACTGGAGTTTGGTCTTGTTCAATTTCTAGTGATAATTTCTAGGAACAAGGCACAACGGTTTTTTCTTATGTGGTATGATTCCAGGCAAAACATCAGTGTCAATGTCTTTTATTTTCATCCCACGAGGCAACTCCCAATCAAAAGCGTAAAGAAGA
>NW_006251817.1:0-225 GCF_000226075.1 Solanum tuberosum
ATATTATTTTATTTTCCAAGTTACCATAAGATTCAATATGAAGAGCACTTGTAGCATAAGATGGATCTATAACGTAACATATGAGTTCACGTGAAACTAATATCTTTTGCTTAGAACTTATAATATCAATATGTATTAAGACATCTATAAATATTTGACTGTAAATCCAATTATTATATAACTAATATATATAAAAAGTTGAATTTTGCTAGAAGAAGAATGAAA
>NW_006251818.1:0-225 GCF_000226075.1 Solanum tuberosum
GATTTAAACCGGAAAGTCTCACATGGGTAAAGCACTTTCTAGCAAAGATGACTCTCTACTCGGGGAACTCGAACCCGAGATATCTGATTACTTACTCAATCACAACCTTATTCCATTCATGAATCTGTGATTAGCTAGCTTATTCCTGTGACTTAGGAGACAGAGATGCCGCCCCTGCCTCTATCTCTATCTATCTATCTTCTTTTTACACTTCTGCTTCAAGTC
>NW_006251819.1:0-225 GCF_000226075.1 Solanum tuberosum
CGACAAGCCTTGAAGGATTCGAGTAGAAGAAGCTGAAGAGTTTTTATGTTCTAGAGGATAAATCGTCCTTCTTTTGATGAAATTCCTTTGTTTTAGAGTAGTAAATTAGTCACTAAAAATTTTCCTTCTTTTTCTTTTTTTTTTTTTTTTGATCGACCACCCCCTCCCCTTTTATAGTGAACAGAACAAGGGTATATATAGGGGAGATTCGAATTGAGAAAGGGG
>NW_006251820.1:0-225 GCF_000226075.1 Solanum tuberosum
CCGTTGGTGGCTTTTAGCATTTTATTCCATTACTTCTTACTCTTTATTCCACCATTATACCTTGTAACCTATGTAATTCCTAAGTACATTTATCTTCACTATTTAATACCCATTATCTTCCTATTCATTGATAGAAAGACTCTCTCAACTATAAATAGGAGTGGTCTTCATTTGGTTTGTTACACACAGCACACAAGAAAAATATAGAGTGCATAAAGTTTGTCA
>NW_006251821.1:0-225 GCF_000226075.1 Solanum tuberosum
TTTAGCAATTTTTTCGCAAAAGCTTAATGGATCCACAGTAGTCAAATATTACAAAGTTATTACTCTATATCTAAGACATACATATATAAACTCAATTAAAATTAAAATATATGGAGTAAGGACTAATCTAAAATATTTCCGCAACTTCATTGATGCCATAGATGCTTCAGCCTGACGAGTTGGAAGTCAATAATCCCAAAATGAATGCATGTATCTCATCCCAAC
>NW_006251822.1:0-225 GCF_000226075.1 Solanum tuberosum
TGTCAACAAGAGTAGTTCGTTAAGTAATGATGTGAAAATCTAATGGGAGCTGGATAGGCAATACTTACAGCAACTAAATATCAGCAAATCACTCTATGATGAGTTGATGTTAACCAGTATTGTCATGATTCATAGTTCTTGTGTCATTTTTCTTTTTGTCCTTCCAGAATCAACTTTTCTTTGACCATGAGATTTATTTAGGCTATTTTCATCTTCTTATTCCAT
>NW_006251823.1:0-225 GCF_000226075.1 Solanum tuberosum
AGACTCGAATTTTGCTAGAGTCCCGAATGAAGACTCTATTTTTGCTCCGGAAAAGTTCATGCAAATAAAACGAGAGTAAAGAGATTAGTAAAACAATTCGACTTTAAGTCATATTAAATAAATTAGATATAAGATCAAGTAGAACTATACATCATATATACTATTTGGAACAAGAAATATACAAACACCTAAACGAGACATTCATTTAGCATTGATGATTTTTTT
>NW_006251824.1:0-225 GCF_000226075.1 Solanum tuberosum
GTAGAGCTTGCAAATGGAGTTGGGCAAGGCTTTGATCCCACTGTAGGAGAGATCAAGATATCTCAAGTATATTAACTTGCCAATTGAGGCTGACAACTCCTTGATGCCTGATCTGGACAAATTTAAAACTCTCAAGAACTGAAAGCTAAATAGCACATCATTAGGTATATTGCTTCTCGAGAACAATGCGCACAAACGTCCTGGCTCATTTATCTTATCTATTTG
>NW_006251825.1:0-225 GCF_000226075.1 Solanum tuberosum
GGAAAATCAGATCGTTTCCACCATTGCTTCTGCATGTGAGTTTTGGAGAGAAGCTTTAGTGGGTTTGTGTAAAGTGAGTTAGAGAGAAGGAAAATGAGTATAATGGGTCTTACAATCACTTTCCAATTTCTAAAGTTTTAATTGAATTTTTAATTGTTCTATTATCCAAAAAAAAAATAAGTGTAAAAGAATCTAATCATCTAAAAGATATATAACTTACTAATT
>NW_006251826.1:0-225 GCF_000226075.1 Solanum tuberosum
AAAACTAACTTGAGAATCATCCATATTCTTTTGTAGTTAGTATCTAGCTTCCAAATCCACGCTTAAGTTATTGTGTTGACTTTTTGACTCAAAAACTTGACTCGGATAAAATGTTAAGTTAAAATTATCATTTTGACACTTCAACATTTGACTTATTTCAATATTTGGGATAATACGAATATACAAGTATCAAAAGATTTCTCATTTGAAATAATAATAATAATA
>NW_006251827.1:0-225 GCF_000226075.1 Solanum tuberosum
GAAGCTTTTCAAGGATTACTCGGAAGAAATTTCTCAACAAAGGATTCTTAGGTGGTTGTCTACCAAGAACAATCCAAAAATAAATTTTGTTGATCTCTTCAGTCCTCCTCATGATATAGTAAGTCTTCTATAGAATAACCTTTATTTAAATTAATTGATTATCTAGTTTGCTTTCGTTTAGTTTTCTTCCAATAAATGGCTCATCTATAGTCATCTATTGCAATA
>NW_006251828.1:0-225 GCF_000226075.1 Solanum tuberosum
CCACAGAGAGTAGTTCTATTTTGAATTTAAATATGAAATTACAATAGTGATTTTTGTAGCTGAAGGAAAAGATATTGTCGGAAACTAGTAATAAAATTTAAAGGGTGACATTAATGTCTGGTTAAGGTGTTTGATATCAGAAAGCACCCTCAACGATTAACTAGGAACAATCAAATAGGGGAAAGATATTTGGGGGATTGACCAACCAATTGCTAAACTCAACTT
>NW_006251829.1:0-225 GCF_000226075.1 Solanum tuberosum
ATTCAATAACCAATCCAAGCTAAGTCATTATCCATGGAAGGGCACTTCATCTGGCCAATCCAAGCTAGGTTTCATTAGGATAGGTCCTTATCTTTGATTCAATTTGTGAGAAAGCCTTTCAACCTTACAATCCTTATTATGTGATAAAACCTTTCACATCTTGATTTTATGTGTATATGATAAAAATCATTTCAACAACACATCTACATCATCATCATTGATACT
>NW_006251830.1:0-225 GCF_000226075.1 Solanum tuberosum
ATCGGAAAAGGAAAATACATGAAGGAACCTTGTGGATTGAGAGAAGCTGTTTTGTCTTTCAGTTTTAACTAAAGTAGCAAATTAACACGTACTGTATTACATGGGATTTTGTCATACTATACCAAGTATTCTATTATCTTTTGACTTCTCATGAAAAATGTGTTTTTAATATGAATGAATAATGTGATCTTCTTCTCTAATTTTATATCAATATAATTTATCTTT
>NW_006251831.1:0-225 GCF_000226075.1 Solanum tuberosum
GTCAAACTACCTCACATAAAATGGGACGGAGGGATTATAATTTTGAGCGAGTAGTTTTAGGGATTTTCAAAAATACACATAAGAAAAATTGTGTTTTGAGTTTGGGATGAAGGTGATTTGAACTATTTTATCTAAATTTAAATTTCATCATTATTGGACCCACCTTAAAATAAAACAAAAAATACACATCATTATTGCAAGGCGGAGTTGATTGATCAATGACAA
>NW_006251832.1:0-225 GCF_000226075.1 Solanum tuberosum
TATCAGGTTACTAAAATGGTCATAACTTTTTACTCAATACTCGGATTGTTGCAAAATTGGTGGCGTTGGAAAGAAGATTTGAACAACTTTTATTTTATAGGTTATGGGACACGTAACTCTTTATATTTTAAGAAATATTGTCATTTGAAATATACCCAAAGAGAATCTTACATCACAACTTAATCGGTAAGAAACACTTTCAACTCAACTTTGTGCTAGGCGTTT
>NW_006251833.1:0-225 GCF_000226075.1 Solanum tuberosum
GTTGAATGGAAAAAGATACTTTCTCGTTTTAGATGATGTTTGGAATGAAGATCAAGAAAAGTGGGCTAAGATAAAAGCAGTCTTAAATGTTGGAGCACAAGGTTCTTCTATTCTAGCCACTACTCGTCTTGAAAGGGTTGGATCAATTATGGGAACTTGGCAACCATATCAGTTATCAATTTTGTCTCCAGAAGATTGTTGGTTGTTGTTCAAGCAACGTGCATT
>NW_006251834.1:0-225 GCF_000226075.1 Solanum tuberosum
TCGTCAAGTCCCTTAGTTTCATGTGTATCCCTGCTTAATTTGAATTAATGTGCCAATTTTTATTTTTATTTTTACCCTAAAAATAAGAAATTTAGTTCAAATACAGTTCCTCCTTGTGCATTTGCTATTGTTTAAGTATGGCCAATTAATGTTTGTTTGTTTCCCGTGATTAGTTAGGATTTTAGTTGTTCTTATTATCATTATATTTTACTTTATTTATTTATT
>NW_006251835.1:0-224 GCF_000226075.1 Solanum tuberosum
AACATTTTTGGGGTTTATTTCTGACTTAAGTCGCGTCTGTTCCGCTGTGGTGGGCCCTATCCCGCTACAGCGGCCCCGCCCTGGAGGAATAAATCCCGCCCTGGCGGCTTTCACGGAGACATAGAGTCAAATTTAGAGTTTCAAACCTCCATTTCACAACACACCTTCGACCCATGACATTCATAAACTACTCGTTCACGCTAAGATTAGTTTCGAGAGTTCTA
>NW_006251836.1:0-224 GCF_000226075.1 Solanum tuberosum
GAGAAACATCAAAATAACAAACACATAGAGCCAATAAGTTGGCTCGATTCTACCGAACATGAAGGGCGAATTACGAATTTCACCAAAATAGATCCGATAAATTTTGATTCAAATGTATACTATTTGCATGTACATCTTTGAAAACTTTTAATTGAGTATCTACTTGATTCTTCATTCAATCAGTTATACAAAGTTTTAAGTGTGGTTTCATTTTGTAGCTTTCA
>NW_006251837.1:0-224 GCF_000226075.1 Solanum tuberosum
TCTGAGGGAGAGCATAACTTTATGGTAAGTCACGATGGTAACTCAAAAGAGTTCCTAAGCAGAACTTCTTATAAGCATTTTAGTCACATGTCAATTGTTGCAAATAAATTTGTTGAGCATCCTAGACCAATAATTTGCCCAAAACTGAAGTTTTTAATGTTGAAACTCCGTTTTGAAGATCCATTCATACTACAGGACGATTTTTTTGATGAAATGAGTAACCT
>NW_006251838.1:0-224 GCF_000226075.1 Solanum tuberosum
AAGATAAAATATCAAAAAAAGGAGAAAAAAGATTTTTCTTTAAATGCTGGTCATAAAGGGGTGCCACATCAAATTGTCTATATTCAGCCTTATATATATATATATATAGATATAGATTGTGAAAACTTTTTATCTCTATACTTAAGTAATTCATCAATAACTTAACAACCCCCACCACCCCACCCCCGCGACTGAGAAGGCTTGAATGGCAAGGCTCGATTTTG
>NW_006251839.1:0-224 GCF_000226075.1 Solanum tuberosum
CCTTATTGTACACCCCAATTATCTGGCAGCAATGAGCTGTTAGAATTTCTAGGTGGTAATTAACCAAGTAGCCATGCATCTAATTCTCACTTTCTGTTTAAACCAGGGTGGTGATCTCATCAAATGGGATAAAGCAAAGATTGGATATTACGTTGGTATTGATATTGCCGATGGTTCAGTAAGTTCCTGCTGGATGAATACTTGTTTTGGTCTTTTTGTGCTTG
>NW_006251840.1:0-224 GCF_000226075.1 Solanum tuberosum
TTAAGGCTTATTCCCACAACAAGAACAAGATCATGAATAATGAACTAAGTCATGCTTAAAGAAGTATCTCGTAAGTGTTCAAAGGTTTTAAAAGATGATGCTAGCTTATAATTGTCGATAAGGTTATGACTTATGATTTCCAAATGTCTCTATGATGATCTTTAACTTGATAAAGTGCATGTCATGAAATGAAATGTCCCTTTATCAGGTTTCAAATGTTTTCA
>NW_006251841.1:0-224 GCF_000226075.1 Solanum tuberosum
AGCATTAACGATGTATGTCAACATGGGAGTAAAAGGGGCTGCAACCAAATGAGCTTTGTTGATTTCGGGTTCCCTTTTGATCCCTTTGCATTCTATGAAATTCTATGGTTATTCCTCGCTACTGAATATGCTGAATTTGTTGAGTCACAACAGAAGATTATCTTCTGAAGGATAGAGATTAAGTTACTCACTATACTAATTTCTTTTCTTGTGCCTTTTCATTC
>NW_006251842.1:0-224 GCF_000226075.1 Solanum tuberosum
ACAATTGTGGTGCTTCTCTGCGTGCTCCAAATCCCCAGCACAATCCATATGTCCCCCGTTCATTCAAGAATTTATAGAAGTTTGACTACAATGAAAATGAAAAACAATCAACATGCTTATAAGTAGGAAAATAGAACATAGACTATTGGGTTCTTGAAGACTGTTATAGAATATGTATAATAATATAGATAGATAGATAATAGAGCTGATTCTTAGGGATTAGA
>NW_006251843.1:0-224 GCF_000226075.1 Solanum tuberosum
TGTTCTTGCACAGGGTCACAGACCTGTAGCTTTCTTCAGTCAAGGACTGTCTGCAACGAATCAAGCCCTATCAGCATATGAACGAGAATTGTTAGCACTGGTAGCTGCTGTTCAAAAGTGGAGGCCTTATCTTTTGGGAAGGCAATTTATTATAAAGACTGATCACCAACCCCTCAAATATTTGCTAGAACAGCGAATTACCACTCCTAGCCAACAGAAATGGC
>NW_006251844.1:0-224 GCF_000226075.1 Solanum tuberosum
AAAGAAAGGAACGTACGAAAATTCAATTACATTCATACCTTTTGCGTGTGAAAGACATTACAGCCAACTTGATGAACCACTTTCCTTGCTGCAGCAAAAGAAGGAAAAAAAATGAAGTACTCCATATAAAATGACTCGAGACAAACATCAAATATTGCGGGTCCACAATCCACTTCTAAATTTCAGTAATCTTTTATAGCTTAAATTTTGCCACATGACGATGT
>NW_006251845.1:0-224 GCF_000226075.1 Solanum tuberosum
CATGTGTTATTACAAGTGTTGGGATTTTCATTTGAATCTTTCTTGAATTGACTTGAGAATGTGACTTGAATTGTGTGACCTTCCTGGAATTGACTACCCCAAAGAGACAATTAAATATGTATAGTAAATTTCTTTGCTTAATTTATGCTATATATACCTCATCAGAATTGTTGAATATATACATAGATCAAACATTTCTTGATTTCTTCTCTACCAACTTAATT
>NW_006251846.1:0-224 GCF_000226075.1 Solanum tuberosum
GCAAAAGTAATGCCCTGCAAACTATCAAAGCTTTTACGTCCTTCATAGAAAATCAATTCCAAACTAAGTTGAAAGCCATAAGATCTGACAATGGACTAGAGTTCACATCAGCAGAAGCTACCTGTTTTTTTCAAACAAAAGGAATAATACACCAAAAATCTTGTCCCTACACACCTCAACAAAATGGTGTGGTAGAAAGGAAACATAAGTATCTCCTTGAAACA
>NW_006251847.1:0-224 GCF_000226075.1 Solanum tuberosum
ATATATTTGTATTGTAGTAGGACTCCTAGTGTAGCTATAATAGGACTCTTCTCCTAAATAAGGAGCATGTAACTTAACAGTTTAATTATCAATACAATCCTTGATTTCTCTATACTTTATGTGAGAATTATACATGGTATCAGAGAATTAAAGCTTTTCTGCTCTTTAATGTTTTAGATCCAAAAATTAGAATAACCACAATATTGAATTGCAATGGCCTCTTC
>NW_006251848.1:0-224 GCF_000226075.1 Solanum tuberosum
AAGTCCACATTGGAGATGATGATGAATTGGAGAACAGTGCAGTAGCAAATCAAGACAATAACAAAGGAGATCTATCTCCTAGACAAATAGCAAACACAGAGAAAGAAAAGAAAAATGCTAAAGGAAGAGATAAAAGTGTACCTCCAAAGGCAACGGGAGGTATACTAACAAGGAAAGCTCATGCCAACACTATCTCTCAATGAATTGCTCACTTATATGGAATA
>NW_006251849.1:0-224 GCF_000226075.1 Solanum tuberosum
TAGTATGTTACATTCATTTTGCGGAATGTTATACGGAGAGTTACTCTCGTTTCAATCTATATCAGATGCTTTGCAGGAAAGGCCAAAACACATATAGTAGGCAATTCCATATATATTATATTGGCCTGGAAGTTGAATGTAGGAGCTTATAAATTATGAAATCTCTAAATAAAAGTAGCTTCTTTCCGGTTGAAACTCCTTTATGACCTAAAAGGAAATTAAAG
>NW_006251850.1:0-224 GCF_000226075.1 Solanum tuberosum
CTCTAACACCTACTGCCAATTCATCATGGTTTTCACCAACCAGGCGCTTTGCCTTTGGATTTTATGAACAAAACAATGGCTACGCTGTTGGAATCTCAATCGTCAGTATGCCTAACAAGACAGCAGTGTGGACAGCAAACAGGAACAGTCCTGTTGTCCCGAGCAACGCTGTCTTGCTCTTAAATAATGATGGAAGGCTCATTGTGCAAGTAGGAAGCCAGGAA
>NW_006251851.1:0-224 GCF_000226075.1 Solanum tuberosum
CGTCAATTTTGACTTCTCAATTAGATGTTCCTAAACTTTTAAATTTGCAAATAACTCATTCATTATTTCACAGCTCAATTTCTGTAAAAACTTATAAGTTTCCATAGAGATGTATCATCAATTTTTAATCTGAGACATGGATTTCATCAATTGGCTATTATTTTACCAATGTATTTGTTATCTCCAAGTTATCAAGCATATTAATTCATAAAAGAATCTCACCT
>NW_006251852.1:0-224 GCF_000226075.1 Solanum tuberosum
CCATGTCAAGCTTGATCACAACATTATCTCCTTCTTTGGGTTTTTTAATACCATGGATGATTTCTTGGGCCAGCATGATGTTTTCAGATATGTTCCTTCCCCTAACAAAACCAGATTGATTTTCTGAAATTAGGCTAGGGAGGATAGGAGCAAGTCTGGTGCTTAAAATTTTGGAAATAATTTTGTTAGAGAAGTTGATGAGGCTGATGGGTCTAAACTCATTA
>NW_006251853.1:0-224 GCF_000226075.1 Solanum tuberosum
TGGCTCTCTCGAAATGCAAGGGGAGGAGATAGGAGTTTATGAAAAACTTGGGCATATTTCACATGCGTCAAAATGAGAAGATACGGATTAATAAACAATAACAGAACCATAATACATTTTTAAAACAAATCACAGCTGCCCCTAAACAAAATATAACAAATAACTCTACCGAATCGGAATGACATAGATCTAGATAAAAGGATATCAACTCCAAAGACAATGAA
>NW_006251854.1:0-224 GCF_000226075.1 Solanum tuberosum
GCAGTAAAATTATTGTTTCATATGCATGTAGACTCACAATCATTTAAGCAAAACACACAAATATATCACATAGAAGAGATGGGTGAAGAGAACTAACCCGGATGCCTCCTTTTTATTTTATTCATACACAACATTAAAAATAGCATATGTGAAACAAAAAACAAACAAACAAGTGGAATAGAACTAACCGATTACGCAAAATATAATGATCAGCAATGAAGACC
>NW_006251855.1:0-224 GCF_000226075.1 Solanum tuberosum
ACACTTAACTGGAAAATCTATTAATTCAAGAGTACCTCACCAAGCTGCCTTGTCCGATCCAGTTCCTTATAAGTCTGCTCGATCGTCTCGCCATCAGTTTACCTACAAATTTTCAGTGAAACCGGGACACAAGTTCATACGCCTGCACTTCAAACCAGCTTTATACAATGGTTTCTACAAGTCCAAAGCCATTTTTACTGTCAAAACTGATCAGCATACCCTGC
>NW_006251856.1:0-224 GCF_000226075.1 Solanum tuberosum
AGATAAGGCATGTTTTGAACATCATCTTCATTCACAAAGCCTTTAGTCCCAATTGATTTTCTAATTTCTTCTTGAACCTTCTTCATGACTTTTGGATTCTTAATTAAGGCTGTCATTGCCCATACTACTGTAGCCGCGCTAGTGTCTGTTCCACCAACAAATATATTCTACAAAATAATCAAATCGAGAGGAAAATGAAAGTGATTGTTATAAAATAGTTGTGT
>NW_006251857.1:0-224 GCF_000226075.1 Solanum tuberosum
TATTCAAGCAAGTCTGATTATCCTCGACTTTGCGTATGGCCCTCTTTGTACTTTAGAAATATCAAATTTGAAGATTTAAAAAAAAAAATCAAATTTTATGCGAAGTCATGTTGAAATTTATTAAGATTTAAGATGTTGGAATCCTTTCCTATTTGCTTTGGTAATAGTTTCTTTAGATTTCTACTTTAGAAACTCCCCCAAACAATCTACTCTCCCATCCCAGT
>NW_006251858.1:0-224 GCF_000226075.1 Solanum tuberosum
AATTAACTTGCTGAGCTCCTTTTGCAGGTGATACAACTTCGCACCATTAGACTGACCAAATCTGTGTTCCAAGCTCATCCATAGCTCTCTCACAGTTCTCGAGTAAATCACATTGTCTACGATTTCCTTTGACAATGAATTCAAGATCCACGAGGTCACCATGTCATTGCATCTATTCCAAGCCTGCAGATCTGGAGAATCATCAGCTGGGATTGGTTGTGCTC
>NW_006251859.1:0-224 GCF_000226075.1 Solanum tuberosum
AAGGCCATTAATATTATATTGCTAGCCAAGGCCATTAATATTATATTGCAAGCCAATTTCATTACTGTCCTGGCCAGTTTCAGTAAATAAATTGGGATGTAATTCAATACTGGATTAGTGACGACTCTGAGAGCCATTGATATGCTGCATTCACTATTTATTTATTATTTTAATTATGAATATAATACAAAAAATAATTTATTTTGTCATGTCAAAAAAAATTA
>NW_006251860.1:0-224 GCF_000226075.1 Solanum tuberosum
AAGTATACTCTTTGGGACTTCCTTTACCCATAAGCTTTTCATTCTGGTATCTATCCATTCCCTTAGACCTTAAGATGAAATCCCCGGTCCTCATTTAGAACCCTCAAGATACACTTCTCAACTTAACATATTAATACAGTATAAACAATCTACTACTAAAATCTTTCTTATACACACTACTTAACCCCAAACATCTGTAGTAACAACATAATTGGTTTCTCAAA
>NW_006251861.1:0-224 GCF_000226075.1 Solanum tuberosum
TTTGAAGGCTTTGCTGTCATCTCCATTTTCTTTTCTCCGCTATATATATATTTTTTGTTTATGCTTTTGCAACAATAACCAAACCGACGGTTATTGTTTTGTTTGGTTTGGTTTCGTTTTAGAAATTTAAAAAACCGACAAGATTGATTTAATTTTAATCAATAATCGATCCAAACTGAACCACGAATACCCCTAGGTATATGTATATGTAACTGTTTATAAAA
>NW_006251862.1:0-224 GCF_000226075.1 Solanum tuberosum
TTTCACATTTGCAAGGCCATGTTGTCCGCCAGGAAAAACAAGTATATTAGCTGGTTTCAGATCGCAATGGATAAATCCTTTACGATGAACATGACAAATCCCGACTAAGATTTGAAAAGCATAGTACGCAGCCTCTGATTCTCCGAGCACCGTCTTCGACTTATGAATTAAGTCATGCAAAGTTCCACCAGCAGCATACTCCAGCAAAAGGTTATAAGTTTTTT
>NW_006251863.1:0-224 GCF_000226075.1 Solanum tuberosum
ATTATCTTAAATTGATTTTCTGAGAAAGTAAAGAGGAATTTTTTAGGAAAGTTTAAAGAGGCATTTTGAGTAAAACTTAAGGGAACTATTGATTTCCAAATTTATCATTTTTATATTGAGAAAAGAGAAACATTGATTTCTAAACGAGTAATGAGCTCAGAGTTAACTCAGAGTAGTTACCTCCTTTAAGAGGATAGTTTGAAAAATTATCTCAAACCAAAAAA
>NW_006251864.1:0-224 GCF_000226075.1 Solanum tuberosum
GCACAGTTTGTACTGGAAGTGCAGGGCAAATGAGGGACTTGTACACATCAAATTCACTTTAGGGTCCCCGAATATAAGTATAGAACAGAAATAAATTTATTTGGTACTGTTAGAGCTTACCACATGCATGAAGGAGACCCAAAAGCCTGGTGGAGAAGGTGGAGCACCATATGGATTATTTGGATCTTGGTCCCCATAGGGTCCCATGCCCATGCCGCCCATAC
>NW_006251865.1:0-224 GCF_000226075.1 Solanum tuberosum
AATGGAAGACGATGACACCCTCTTTCAAGAAGCAGAAATTACTCGAGATGCTCAATGAAGTGATAATTTGAAAAAGAGTTAGTCGAGTTAATATATTTGATCAAGAAATTTTTCTTAGCTTTCTCTACTTAATCTATTTTGTATTCTTTCTTTTTATAATGAAGAATAGCCTTTTTAGTCAGTTTAATGAGTTTGGAAGTCAAACGTCAAGGGACAACCAAGAC
>NW_006251866.1:0-224 GCF_000226075.1 Solanum tuberosum
AATTATGGGAGGACATACTTCAGCTGGCAGAGGAAATGGAACTACTAGACCATTCAGATTTTTAAACTTTTGGACCAAACATCCCGAGTTTAATAGAACTATACAACAGCACTGGAATGTGGATTTTGTGGGTAATCCGTTTATGGAGTTTCAAGCTAAATTAAAGAAGGTGAAGGGAGTTTTGGAGCAAAAATACATTTGGAAACATCTTTCAACAAATCACT
>NW_006251867.1:0-224 GCF_000226075.1 Solanum tuberosum
CAGGTTACATTGTTGACATACGTCGATGTATTGTCAATTTTTGGTGTAGTCCAATTTGTGTTGCCATTACAAGGATTCAAATCAAAATCCCAGTCCTTTTTACCCAACTGCTCCGCTATTTCTATAAGAGCATTCTCTGCAAAACCATAAAAGTTGTATACAACAACTCATAAAAATGGATTTTTTCTGTAAAGATTCAAACTTTATATGCGAAGAATGAGAAA
>NW_006251868.1:0-224 GCF_000226075.1 Solanum tuberosum
AGATACCAAGGTCGGTTATGTTTTCCAAATGTGGATGGCATAAGGGAAGAAATCTTGATAGAAGCCCATAGTTCTCGGTATTCCATTCATTGGGGAGTCACAAAGATATACCATGACTTTCGGGAGATTTATTGGTGGAACGGGATGAAGAAGGATATTATGGGATTTGTGGCTAGGTGTCCAAATCGCCAACAAGTAAAGGTTGAGCATCAGAAACTGGGAGG
>NW_006251869.1:0-224 GCF_000226075.1 Solanum tuberosum
TTATGGAAATGACTGCCAGACCAGACAATTGCATCAAATATTTTAGATTCCTTAACTGCTGGGTTGAGCAGCCGTCATTTGAGGAGACAGTCACTGCCTGCTGGAACAAACCTGTGGAAGGGAACCCCATGTGGTCCTTCCACCAGAAAATGAAGAGATTATCCTCTACTCTTAGCACTTGGTCCAAAATGCAATTTGGTGATATTTATGCAAAGGTCAAGGAA
>NW_006251870.1:0-224 GCF_000226075.1 Solanum tuberosum
TCATGAATGGTTCAAGGAGCAAGTAAGTAGTAAGATTCAATAGTCACCTACTTTAAAGTATCGTCTCTTGTACTAATATTTGTAACTACAGTTGTCTATTGCTCTTTGGGCAGGTCAAAGAGTTGGATCTCATATCTAATATCTCAAATGATGTTAAAGCCCTTGCACAAGGTCCATGTTACTTCGCAAGAAGATTCAAGGCATTCCATATGAATAATGGGTAT
>NW_006251871.1:0-224 GCF_000226075.1 Solanum tuberosum
TCAAAATCCACCATCTCTGAGAAAGGACCAATTTCCAGTTCACTTAACTCAGTGAGATGGTGAATACCCCCTGAGGGTAAACTAATCAATTTGGGACATTGTGATATATACAAATAGGAAAGTGAAGGCATTTCCCCCACATGTAAAGGGAATGAAACTAAATTGTCACAGCGGCTGACACTCAAAGTTTCCAGAGACCGACAATGCTCTAGCATTCCACTTGG
>NW_006251872.1:0-224 GCF_000226075.1 Solanum tuberosum
TCGACATGTCCCAAGCACGAACCCCAATTTGCTCTTTGCTCTGAGGTTAATCACCATGGATCTGCTCCATAACGCATAGTTCTCTGCTCCAGTTAACTGAACTGTAGTCAATACACAGTCAGGCGTATCTGAAGGATGAAGATATAGAGGATGGTTTCTCCTTGATTCAACTAACGCCAAAGTATCTGGCTCAACAACAACAGACGTACCAACAGTAGCAGGCG
>NW_006251873.1:0-224 GCF_000226075.1 Solanum tuberosum
GTTTTATCTTCTGTAGTTTTGAATAGAGATGAGAGGTGTAAAAGAGTTTATTGAAGTAGTTAAAAGTACTTATTTTGATTTCATTTTGATTGTATATCCACTCCCCTTCCTCGGAAAGCAGGGCTACAATTCTATTTCTTCTCCTTCTATTTAATTAAGGTGGTTGTGTGGAAGAATCTTGTATTTCTATCTCCTTCATTTACCCAATTCACTCTTGATTTTAA
>NW_006251874.1:0-224 GCF_000226075.1 Solanum tuberosum
GGAATGGTTTGAAGCTTGAGAGAAAGGTTGTCTCCCCAAAATGGTGAAAGACTTTTGAGTTTGAATTTTGAATGGGGCCATTGGCTCATCCGATTTTTCATCCGGATTCCCCCCAAAAAAAATCTACCCTAGTTTCCTCTATATAACATCTTTCCATTCATTTGTAAAGGGGGATTTTTTTCGAGAGAAAAGTAGGAGAAAATAGTAGGAGTTTTTTTTTTTTT
>NW_006251875.1:0-224 GCF_000226075.1 Solanum tuberosum
GTGTTAATTGTGAAAATGTGAGATATCATACAACAGAAACTGTTGTTATGCATCTTATGATGAATAGATTCAAACCATGGTATACAGTTTGGACTATTCATGGTGAGGTTGAAAGTGGCTATGTTTAATAACTTTGTTGTCAGTGAAAGTAGTATATCTACTGAGCATAATTATTTCCAAGAGGTATCCAACGCTTCAGGCCCAACTAACTTTTCTTTTTGAAT
>NW_006251876.1:0-224 GCF_000226075.1 Solanum tuberosum
AGATGAAGGAGATGAACAAAGTGATGAAAACTTTGAAACCGATGAGAGTGAATGATAATGACTTTTTACTGTAATTTCTTTTCTAGAGTGTTTTCTTTTATTACTATTGCTACTATTTTCTGTTGCTTGATGTCATTTCTGAAAACCTAAGTATTTTTTTTTCGAAGTTGATTCATCAATCTGTTAAAATGGTTATTTAGCACTCTTTTAAATGCTTTTATTTT
>NW_006251877.1:0-224 GCF_000226075.1 Solanum tuberosum
CCCTTCTTGACAATTGCTCCTTCCTTCTCTGCCATAGATTTGAATTCTCAAAAGAAAGAATGCTTCTTCTTGATTACTACTATTTTTGCTTGAAAGAAACTGAATTTATTGAGGAAAAACCAATGAAAGCTATGGTTGTTGTTGACCATATCAGATATGATTCCAAAACATCTGGCAGAATAGTTATTTTTTTAACTATGCAAAATCACACCATTGACATTCTG
>NW_006251878.1:0-224 GCF_000226075.1 Solanum tuberosum
CTCCCCACCCCTACAAGCTTGTCACAGTACATTCGCAGATGGGCTTTGGGATCTCCAATGCCATTAAATAGTTCAAATTTTGGAAGCTTGTATCCTTCAGGCAGTTCCACGTCAGGGTGCATACACAAATCCTCATAGCTTAGTCCTCCCAACCTCTTGCTTCCCTCCACATGTTGCATCCTGTTAGCCAAGTTATCTAATCTCTCGGTCAGGGTTTTTATCAG
>NW_006251879.1:0-224 GCF_000226075.1 Solanum tuberosum
TGATTTCCGAAGTTGGGAAAACTCTAATTACCTTCAGCAAGTCCACAAGCCCCGAATTGGCATTTTTGGGTCTAGAAATATCCACAGATTGCAACTAAACAAGATATAGACATTAGCAGCTGAGGCAAGGTAGAAACTATCAAAAAGTATAATAAAAACTTGCAAACCCTGTGTTAACAAGGTCCCACTTTACGAGCTTAAAGTGGAATTTTCACCTACCCAAC
>NW_006251880.1:0-224 GCF_000226075.1 Solanum tuberosum
CATATCTTATTATATTAAAATGCTAAATGTGGGAAAATGGTAAGTCAAAAGTTGAAAGAGGAAAATATCCATAGAAAGTTGCTACACATTTTCACCCTTTTAAAAATTAAATTAGTTACATTAAAAACTTTTTGTTATTATTTTCATTTCTCTCCTTTAACATACTTAAACACAATTTATATATATCAAAGTGATGTGACACCCTTTTAAGAGAGCATTTTTTT
>NW_006251881.1:0-224 GCF_000226075.1 Solanum tuberosum
CCTTTTGCCACTTGAGCTAGGCCTTGGGGGCTAGGTGATTGAATGTTGTGATTCAGAAGAACCTTTAAAAACAAATAAAGATACATTAGTAAGCATACATCAAGAAATGAGGACTGCACTACACCAATATGCATGCCATTATCTTTAGTACCGTACATCTTGTTAGGGTTTTGCCCTAATTTTCTTATCTTATTTGAAGTTTATATTTTCCTAAAAGAAAAGAC
>NW_006251882.1:0-224 GCF_000226075.1 Solanum tuberosum
GATCTGACACGGGTGCGGCAACATTTTTGGAGAGTCCAAGCTACTTAGCAGCCATGTAGATCCAGTAGAACAGAGAAAAATATGATCTTTGATGGATTAGTTGACAAAAGAAAAAATTCTATTCAGCTTTCTCAAGGTTAAGTGTACTGTTTGATTTGAACAGCCAGCAAAAATAAGAAGTTCTCTGTTAAAAGTTGTTACAGCATGCTGATAAGGGAAACAGT
>NW_006251883.1:0-224 GCF_000226075.1 Solanum tuberosum
TTCTAGTTGTTTCAAGTTACTCAATAATTAGCTCGATACATCAAAAAAATCAGTAAGGTAAAAGATAACAAAGTAACTAATCACGAAGAAGGTACTTGCCTCGAAACTCTTTGCAAATGTTGCAGAACACAATGGGTTGTCCATGTATATTATGATCGCTGTTAAGAAGAGAAAAATAGAAAAACTACTTATTGCGGTGCACTAATTATTAGATCAGAAATATT
>NW_006251884.1:0-224 GCF_000226075.1 Solanum tuberosum
ATCTTGTATGCAAGGACCAGTAAATATGGTCCCTAAAGGTGTTTTTTAGGACTAGATGTTTGCTACTAGCGATCAGAAATGCAGTCCCTAAAACAAACTTAGGGACCAGTTTTATACCGGTCTCAGAATCAATTTAAGGACCAGCTATTTCATCTCGTCCTTAATAACTTTTAGCGACGGAGGCTATAGGGACGGGGTAGCGACCAGATTTTCTAGTCGCTATT
>NW_006251885.1:0-224 GCF_000226075.1 Solanum tuberosum
GATGGCTAGGATCGACTCAAATGTCATCGCTATGCCGCGTGGCTTGATATGAAGATGCGAGGATAAAAACGCGTGATTTTTGGAGAAAACGACAAGGAAATCACAGTGTACTGGGTTTGGACGTGTATTGACGCCGTTTATCCCCGTCCCATTGTTGTGAATTCGAACGTCTCCACTTTGAATTTGTGAAGACGCCGATTGGAGCCGTTGTATTGTATCCGTTG
>NW_006251886.1:0-223 GCF_000226075.1 Solanum tuberosum
TTTGGTGACTCTCAGTTGGTGATCAACCAACTCTTGGAAAGTTATGAGGTGAAGAAGCCCGAATTGCATCCTTATCACACTATGCTCAACAGTTGATAGGATGGCTTGGAGATGTAACCCTTCAATATGTGCGTAGAACGAAAAATAAGAAAGCTGATACATTGGCTGCCCTGGCTTCAACGCTAACCCTGATCAAACACAAGTTACTATTTGTCAAAGATGG
>NW_006251887.1:0-223 GCF_000226075.1 Solanum tuberosum
TCAGTCCATACATTAAAGAACTTGAATTTTACCTTTATATTGTGCTGAGTTATTTGCATTGTGAGCTGCATAGGATAATGATCTGATATACATGGATTCCCATACTCAGTAGTAACATGTCCCCATTTCTCCATCCATTCATAATTCCCAAACACTCTAGCAATCCTACTGGAAATTCTATCAATGTCATGTTGTTTGTTAGTCCAAGAATAGTAGTGCCCCT
>NW_006251888.1:0-223 GCF_000226075.1 Solanum tuberosum
TTGAGGGGAATAGTTATGGAGGTATGCAAATACTTTTGGAGATTTATTCTCAGTTGAAGCTTTTTATGTGGTTATGCCTTTTTTTAGAACATAGCTATGTTGTAATATATTTTTATTTTTTTTACTCTGCATGGAGAGGGATTCAATTACTGTCCTTTTCTTAATACGAAATGATAGTCGTATTAATAAATTTTAAGCAGTTTCTATTATGAGCATGTTTGCC
>NW_006251889.1:0-223 GCF_000226075.1 Solanum tuberosum
GGTGGACGCCTAAAGCCAGGAGAAAATGGTGTGTTCTTGTCTTTATTTGTGACACATTGATTCTTATCATACTATTAAAAATTAAATTAAATTAAATTCTTATCATACTCTCTCCCTTTGTTTTTCTGGTAAGTTGTGAATTTCTTGCTAAGTTTCTATGTTTTTCTTCTCTCTTTCGTTATTTGCAGAAATCGAGGGTTTGAAAAGGAAACTCTCCAGCAAA
>NW_006251890.1:0-223 GCF_000226075.1 Solanum tuberosum
GTAGTGCTATAATGCATGCATCATTCTCAATCAGAAAATATCTACCAGAAGGCCCATTTACTGGTACCTACTTCACCTTATTGAAACCTAACTTTTCAGTATACTCTGCGCAAATATCTATGTAAGATAGTAAATCCGCATCGAAATCTTGCATCATGTGCTTCAACTTTTTAAGATACATCACTTTAGGTTTCAACACCCACTTGCCTCCATAGTTAAACAC
>NW_006251891.1:0-223 GCF_000226075.1 Solanum tuberosum
TAAAAATAGTGAAAACAAATTCAGATATTAGAAATGAGTAATGGATGGTTAGTAATTCTTTTTTTCCAGAAATGATTTAGTGTGAAAAGAAATCCATACCTACATTAAAAATATGTAATGGAGAGTTATTCATTCAACCTTTTTCCTAAAATGATTTTGTGAAAAATATTTTATCTATAATCTTTGAATCTCGTGTTAATAACATGAAGCTAAAAGTTTCAGG
>NW_006251892.1:0-223 GCF_000226075.1 Solanum tuberosum
GAAACGTATTAGAGAAAACAGAGAGGAAAATTTTTTTCGGAGTCAAGAAAACAAAAAGATACATAGAGCTATATAGGTTTTTTTAAGCAAATATAATCTCAAGAAATCAAGTATTATAGAGAGTATTTGGGAGTTAGTTTCCCTTTCCGAGACATTCCCGCTGCTCGTCGGAGCTTTCGAAATTCGCGCGTGGTGGTGAAGTCATCGCTCCAAGTTCGTCCTC
>NW_006251893.1:0-223 GCF_000226075.1 Solanum tuberosum
AAAAGAAAAAGGAAAAGTATGTTCAATTTTTCTGTATATAAGGTTATGGATTTATTGAACCTACACCTTCTTAGTAAATGCCCTGTTCAAATTAGCAACTTTTGAAAAACTTTAATACTATACTTCTTAATGTGTGAACTACGAGCAGTTTAAGCTCCTGGGTTAACTGATCTTATGTTTCAATTGCTCCAAACTTTTTCGAAAAGGATTTGTTCCTATAATG
>NW_006251894.1:0-223 GCF_000226075.1 Solanum tuberosum
TGTTTGCCTTTGTTGCTGCTGAAAATCTCAAAAAAAAAAGTGCCTATTTCAACTCACTGTGTTAAAATCTAGTGCCATGTGTGAATATGACTTATGTCCTTCTTTAAATCTCTTATCTCTTATTCATTTAGGCATATTTGTGAGTGTTTAGCAGGCTTAAAAGTGTTAGTTTGACTTCTTTTAGCATGCTTAAAATATGTTTGGGTGTCTTTATTTATTAATC
>NW_006251895.1:0-223 GCF_000226075.1 Solanum tuberosum
GATACTTCATAATAAATTGTTGCAGTGGAGATATATAAATACCAGAGCTGATTCAATCCGTCACAACTCAGTAGACAAGCTCAGGTCAGTCGCGGAGTTAGAAATTTTACTAATTGTTTATTTGGTTTTTCTCTTAGGCAAACTTAGTATATGCTTGGGATTGTCTAATGAAAATGAGAATCTGTGCTACAAAAGAAGTTGCAGCTACAGAGGAAAAACATGG
>NW_006251896.1:0-223 GCF_000226075.1 Solanum tuberosum
TTGAGCTTGAATTTGTATTTGAAGCAAGCATTGTGAGATCGATTTCTATTTAATGATGTCTAGTCATAGTTTGAAACTTTTAGTGCACAATTGAACCTTGCTTGTGAAGATAGAACCTCGTGTGCATTCTTGTTGAGTCTTAAGTAGCACTATTTGTAGACATCCCTGTTGACCTCATTGATCTTTTGTTTTACTTGAGGACAAATAAAAGTTTAAGTTGGGG
>NW_006251897.1:0-223 GCF_000226075.1 Solanum tuberosum
TGAACGTGCCCATAATTAACTATGTAGCTTGATATCAATATCTTGCAATTGGCATGGAATTTGAATTTACAGGGGAAAGTCAGACATATACTAATAAAAGAGATTCCCTCTTGAATATTTTTTAGGCTACAGACTAAAATATCAAGAGAATTTAAGTTAAAACACATTATCATTGCGCCACTATTTCAATTTCGTACCATAATACAATTTTAATTTTTATATA
>NW_006251898.1:0-223 GCF_000226075.1 Solanum tuberosum
TTCCATATTTTATAGTCTCAATATATTTTTTCTTTGATTATTTCTTTGAAACTTAAAAAAAAATCTTTCGAGACTTCTACAATTCCAATATCATAAGTAATTTTATTTATTTGGATAGTAGCACATTAGCCCACCAAAGATCACAATTAACATTGAATACTACCACATATTTTATAACATTGTTTGAGTGGTAAACATCTTTTTCAAGGAGAAATTTATACCA
>NW_006251899.1:0-223 GCF_000226075.1 Solanum tuberosum
TGTCTAAATGTCAAACCCGTATTTTGACTAATCAAATAACTACAAAATTAAAGTTTTTAAGAATTAAAAAAAAAACTCTAAAACCTTTTTTTTTTCAAAGTTTAAATTCAATATTTCAAGTTTGAAGTTAGAAATAATGAACCTATTTAACAATCACACACATTTTGAAATAATCTCCAAATATTATTTCATACTAATTTTTCTAAAAGTATTTTTAAAAAAA
>NW_006251900.1:0-223 GCF_000226075.1 Solanum tuberosum
TTATAAAGATATCAATTGTGATTAGATAATGTAAACATAGTATTTCGCACCAAAATCATTTAAATTATATAAGTCAAAATCAAATTTCTAATTTGTATTAACAAAGACATTATGAAATATATTTGAAATAAAAGTTAAAGAAATCAAACATTTTAACTAAAATGGTAAAGATTTTAACATACTTTACAAAGATATCAATTGTGATTAGATAATGTAAACAGAG
>NW_006251901.1:0-223 GCF_000226075.1 Solanum tuberosum
ATTGGTTAGATGTTAGATATGGTATTAAGGTGGAAGTAATATACTTATGAAAAGAATGTGTGATCATATTTGAAGGGGTTGAGTAAGGTTAGTTACCCTAGTAAAAAGAATAGTACTTGTGTTGTATATACATTACTTAGAGTGGTTTAACAATTGTAAGTTGAATGATTAAAAAGATGGATAAATGATGGACATGTAACTTTGGAAACTACAATTAGTAAAG
>NW_006251902.1:0-223 GCF_000226075.1 Solanum tuberosum
ATGATTTTCTACAACAATTTCAAGATTATCATCAAACTTTATACATGATAAGCCTTAAAACCCCTTCTGGACATTTTATCAAAGTCCCAAGAAAACAAAATCCCTATACTCTTGAAAAAGATAATGGGAGTTATAAAAGAAATATCTAGAAAATTTAAGAAGAATTTCTTGTAATTGTCTCAATCTGGAATGGATAAAAGAAAATTTACAAAAATCATATGGT
>NW_006251903.1:0-223 GCF_000226075.1 Solanum tuberosum
ATTGTAGGGAATTGTTTTAAGCTTGAGGCTTGTTAATGAGACTCCCTTAAGAATATTTAACATGATGTAAATGTATCCTCAGTATTCAACAAGCACTTATAATAATAGATAACTGGGAATCAAAATCTACGAAAGATTAGATAAAGAAGAAAATCCAACACAATAGAATATAGAAAGGAAGAATCTCTCATCATTTTTCTTACACCCAAAAAAGAAAAGGTTT
>NW_006251904.1:0-223 GCF_000226075.1 Solanum tuberosum
GATATTCCTCTTCAGCAAATTTGCCCCAGTTCACTGCCAAGAGAGAGTTCCACGTTGTGATGCGTCTTTAGTTGTTTTAGACTGTTTTTCCTGAAACTCATGTTAAAACTGTCATTAAAGTAAAATATAAAACTAAAGTGTAAGAATGTATAAATAAATAAAATTGTAATAAATATGTATTAAATTAGGATGAAGTCGTGTGACTTATGAAAGGCGTGTGGCC
>NW_006251905.1:0-223 GCF_000226075.1 Solanum tuberosum
AAGGTAAAAGACAAGTCTATATATACAGATGGACACTAAAATAGTACAAAACGTCGTGTGCTCCCTTCCTTCTCCGAATCAGTCTGCTCCAAGCTCGATCAACGCTGGCTACTAGTGCCCGGACCTGCATCACGAAATAGATGCAGAGCGTAGAATGAGTACCAAAACAACCGGTACCCACTTGCAACATAGGCCGACTGAACTTGAAAAGTAAAGGCAATAT
>NW_006251906.1:0-223 GCF_000226075.1 Solanum tuberosum
ATGTTGGGTGGAAGCCTAGAAGGCACTAAATTTAAGCTATTTACTTTGGTTCGAATAGGGTTATTACACTTTTTCATAATCAAAAACTGAAAAATTCAATTCGAAGAGTACAAAATTAAATCGGAAAAATGAATACACATTCCTAGTGGAACGCACTAAATTTAAGCTAGAGGCCAACTACAATAATCATACTTCTTTCCTCTCATTTTTTTTATATTTGCAA
>NW_006251907.1:0-223 GCF_000226075.1 Solanum tuberosum
CAAGATTACTTTTATTCAAACATGAAAGGGATACGATTGGTCTATTGATTCATTTAGGTGAGGACAAGCTTTTACATCATCAGATTTATATTCTAGTCATAATCACATTACTTCCAAAGTATTCACAAAGCATGTGCATAAGCATCATGATTATACTCACAATTTGCACTCCAAGGATCATGGATCTCATTCAATCAACACACCTAGAATTACTACATTAGGC
>NW_006251908.1:0-223 GCF_000226075.1 Solanum tuberosum
GTCACTAACTGGCTGCTTTTCATTATTCTTGACATCAATTTGCACTGCCGGCAGCTAATGAAAAGAGTAAAAAGAAAGAACAGCAATCTGAACATGAAGCTTCTGTAAGTTTTCTTGGGTATACTTTTGTGAAACTGCTGTCACACGGTGTGATTTCCGGATGTAAGAAGTTCACTGTTTGTGATCTTCCATGAGTTTCAGCCATTGGCATCAGTTCATAATT
>NW_006251909.1:0-223 GCF_000226075.1 Solanum tuberosum
CCATTCGTCATCCTGATTCACTGCTGATCAACACTTGTTTGCGGAAGCTAAGCACTCACCAATTATCTACAGATTTCACCCAAGACTTTGTGTAAAACCTATAGACCGACTGATGAACTGATGGATCTGTGAATCTGTAACTTGATTCTATAATCCTCAATCGAAATTGCCTATCACAGTAATCACTGTGTGTGGCTCTGATACCATGAACTAAAATGAACTG
>NW_006251910.1:0-223 GCF_000226075.1 Solanum tuberosum
GGAAGCAGTTTGCTTCATGTGCAGGTATTCAACAATATGGGTGTTTGAAACAGATGATAACAGGATGGTGGGAAGTTAACACTCCTATCAAACTGAAATTCATTTTTCAAGCAATACCAAGCATTATACTATGGGAATTGTGGAAACGGAGAAATGCAAGAAGACATGGATTGGATATAAATTTTTATAAGTTGAAGAGTCAGTGTGTCAACACTATCATACA
>NW_006251911.1:0-223 GCF_000226075.1 Solanum tuberosum
GCAGACTTATCCTACCTCGAGGCAGAGAAGTTGTTTTTGAAAAATGTTCAACTCATGAGTCATGTGCAATGCAAATCATCAAATATGCAACATTCTCAATAATTTTGACAATAAGTTTCCCAATCACTAAACTTCATAGGATACTAAAATGCAAAAAAACTTGTTGGTCATAATGAGCCTACAATACCAGTCCATGAAGTGAATATTATAAATAAAATAAAAA
>NW_006251912.1:0-223 GCF_000226075.1 Solanum tuberosum
TTCAATTATCATAACATAGCCTATTATAGCAAGTTGTATTTGTCTTTTTTCTCAATTAATAATTTCAATTTTTCATTCTTTCTTTCTTTTAGGTGGACTAGTTATATATATATATATATATAACTAGTCCACCTAAAAGAAAGAAAGAATGAAAAATTGAAATTATTAATTGAGAAAAAAGACAAATACAACTTGCTATAATAGGCTATGTTATGATAATTGA
>NW_006251913.1:0-223 GCF_000226075.1 Solanum tuberosum
CATATTTTATATCAAAATCTGTCCAAAATAGCCCAAAAACTCATCCCAAATCCACTCAAAATTTCAGCCCAAACGCAAGCCCTTATTCTAACTTGTACAGCAGCTGCGCCTTGTCCCAAAGCATCGTTCTTCCTCTTTGAGGAAATTTCAGAAGACCTTTAACCATGGACAGAGTTCAGTCTCTCTATTTTCGTGCAAGAGCAACGTCTCTCTTCTGCGAAAA
>NW_006251914.1:0-223 GCF_000226075.1 Solanum tuberosum
CAAGATTCAGTGAAACATTATTCCCTACTCCACTGATGTGGGATTCGTAGTAAGCATATGGGGCAGTATATGGTGTATTGACAGGATACTGAACAAGGTACCCATCAACTTGCATTATGAGACGGAAAAACCCGAAAGAATCATCTGCTTCCAAGGCACTCGAGAACAGCTCTTGTCCAGCTGATAAATGCTGACCAGGTAAAAGTGTGTTTGTTGGATTGTC
>NW_006251915.1:0-223 GCF_000226075.1 Solanum tuberosum
AATTATACAAAAATATGCTAGGAGTTATAAAAAAAAATTCACATCAATATAGTAAAAAGATACACAATAAATATTAACCCAACAAATATTTTGAGACTGAAAAATCTCTTTTTATTTAGATTCACACATGAAACTTACGCATAAAAATTAATTACAATGCTTTCACTAGGAATGAGTGTAACCTTTCGACTACGAATTCATAACTTCCAACACAGACTATATT
>NW_006251916.1:0-223 GCF_000226075.1 Solanum tuberosum
TCCAAGCTGACCATTTTTTCGAATGACTTAGGTATAGCACCATCTAATCTATTCATATCTAATGCGAGAATTATCAATTTCTGAAGCTGTACTATGGTGCTTGGAATCGAACCAAACAACTCATTTCTTGATAGATATAACTCACTTAAACCCCCCATGTTTCCAACCTCCAACGCCAAAGGACCATTTAACTGATTAAATGACAAACTCACAACTGAGATAT
>NW_006251917.1:0-223 GCF_000226075.1 Solanum tuberosum
TCAACACAGATCAGCTCACTTAAAACTAACAAATTTTCTGTGGATGTAGGAAATGGTTTAATGCTTCCGATTCCAAAAGAAGTAATTGGGGATATGAGTAACATAGTCTTCTCTCAAATCCCTAACAAGACAAGCGAAGATACAAATGTTTGAAGGTAAAGCAAATGGACCAATCTTCATCAACTTCAAAGACATTCGCTAAGCTTGACATGACATGACACTT
>NW_006251918.1:0-223 GCF_000226075.1 Solanum tuberosum
ATGGAACAGCAGAGAATCAAATAAACCAAAATTAAGAAGAACAATCACCTTTTTCCGGGCAGCGACTGGGAACAGGACGAGCAAAACGACGATCTTCACCACACCGAGACCCGAACACGAGCAGCAAACCAGAATATTTGGGCAGAGATATCAAAACTCAGGCACCAAAATTAAGTATTTTCCTTTTTTTTTGTTTCCCTTGGTGTATTAGTATATATTTCAG
>NW_006251919.1:0-223 GCF_000226075.1 Solanum tuberosum
TTTGTGGATACTTGAAAGATAGCGACTTGTCATCTCAACGGACCCTATCGTTCATTTTTTTATGTTCTTGCTCTACTCTAGAAACAAAATTATTTGAGACGACCCTCTCATTCGTTTATTATATTCTTGTTCTACTTTGGAAACAAAACCATTTGAGACTTGTATTTTATTTCAATTAAGTTGTATCACACTAGTGGCTTGTACATGTGACAATCAGGTTTTG
>NW_006251920.1:0-223 GCF_000226075.1 Solanum tuberosum
AGGCTGAAATCCACCGGAAATTGCCATTTTCCGATAGTCCATTGATGACAACGGCTATAAGGAGCTGGAAGCATGAGGGGTCTGGGGAAGAAGGATGTCTGAAACGACTTGTACTATTTTTGGGGACGATGACGGAAGGAGGGGTTGGGGACGATGACAATGACAGAAGGAGAGGTGAGGAGTTTAATTTGTTTTGCCTTTTTATCTTTATTATTTAATTAGT
>NW_006251921.1:0-223 GCF_000226075.1 Solanum tuberosum
TTGATAGTGTATTTTAGCATGTTATAGTAGGTAAGTTGCCTTTACATTGACAGTGTATATTAACGTCTTGTAGCAGGTAACTTGCCCAGATTTTCAGGTTACTAAATCCACCTTTTTTAAACAGTTACCTGTGGTTATCATTTATGTAACTTGATAGTGTAAAATGCAGAGAAGTTAAACACACTGCCAATTTTAGTATTTCAAATTGGCTGGTTCATCATTT
>NW_006251922.1:0-223 GCF_000226075.1 Solanum tuberosum
TGAATCTGTTGAATTTGCATGCCTCCTTCCACTAGTTCTTGTACCCCTGAAATCTCCCCAAAATCCTTAGAATGATCAATACCCTTTGCTTTGTTGCATAGTAGTTCAACAGCCTCTTTCGTCTTGTTTACCGGCTCTCTGTTTTTAGCTGAGATGTCGGTGTTTTCCACCATACTCGAGGTTTCCCATTTGTTGTAAGCCTGTAAGAACTGCATCGCTAATT
>NW_006251923.1:0-223 GCF_000226075.1 Solanum tuberosum
AATAAAAATTAAATAACTTAACTCTTATTAATAATTATTAATAATAATAAAATAATAATAATAATAATAATAATGAAAAGTAAAAATGGCCACTAGTTAAATGTGAATTTTTCAAAAAATTAACCAACTCGCGAATTTATTTACTTTTTTTTAAAAGAAAATGTATATCAAAAAACACCAAAAAAAGAAGAAGAAGATAAAATCTAATAAATTCCATGTTTAT
>NW_006251924.1:0-223 GCF_000226075.1 Solanum tuberosum
GTGTAGGATTGTATGTGTAGAAGTAGATAGAAAGAATAAAAGCATGATGGCATGAAAAGGAAGAAATCCATACCTGCCCAAACAAATTCAAAATGTGCTAGATCTATAGTATGAATGAGTTGAATGTGTTGGATCTTCATATGAAATTATAGGAACTGGTATGATAGCATGCTTAAGCTAAAACTTGAACTCGGTGCTTTAGTAATTCAATAATGAAACAATG
>NW_006251925.1:0-223 GCF_000226075.1 Solanum tuberosum
TTTTATAATACAAATAAAAGAAAAATATATTTGGCAACCATGTAATACAATTTTGATTAGTGGATACAATTTTACCTTTCACTATGAAAGTAAAATACATATATAACTCAATCATGAATACTTTTTGTAATATGAATATACATTTGTATTTGTTGATGATTTCAATCTTTGTGGAATACAATATCGATACGTGGATAACTATTCTGTCTGGAGCGATGATAGC
>NW_006251926.1:0-223 GCF_000226075.1 Solanum tuberosum
AATAGATAAATATTATTCTTGATTTTAGAACGTCCCAACACATTCTCTAATAACTCGTGAGCTGTGGCCTTTTGCCTTTTCCTCTTCCCGTAATTAATACTCTATTTGTATTACGGATTCCCATCCCCTCCGTTTTCTTAAAACATTTAGCTTTTCTAAAAGTAGTGAACCCATCCGCGCTTCGCGAGAATTAGTTAGTTTTTCAATTGCTCATTTTCTAATT
>NW_006251927.1:0-223 GCF_000226075.1 Solanum tuberosum
GAGGGTTTAGGCCCACTTCTTGCATTTGGTACCTGTCCTAATAACTAACACATAATAATATTAGAAGTAAAAGGTCGTAGGCCCAAACATAACAAAATACAACTTAGTGGGCCTTTTGACCCAATATTTCCAATTTCTCGATATGTTGATTCTTCCAACTTCGGGACCTGTTTGTCGATTTTAGTGAATGGTTGACTCGGAAAGAGGAAAATTGGGCTTCCAT
>NW_006251928.1:0-223 GCF_000226075.1 Solanum tuberosum
TGAATACTCCTAAGACACGTGAGCCTTCCCTTTCCAGAGTCTTTCAACTCGTTCTTGATCTAAAATAAGAAGTTAATACAAGGATCACTAAACAAGGTCTAATTTACCCAGATAATAAAAAACTTATTAACCCAAGACTACAACCATGATCCTAATGTTCAGCTAGGGATTTTCCCACCATTAACTTCAGGCCAACCCCCTCCCCCCCAATGATAATTACCCA
>NW_006251929.1:0-223 GCF_000226075.1 Solanum tuberosum
GCTGTTGTCCTTGGTTTTCACAGCTGTACCATGCTTAGTTTCAAATGCTTATTTTGTTTACTTTGTTCCCGTTTGTTATGCATCTGTAGAAGCATTTAGTGTTCAAAGTCGTGTTCTTCATTATTTTACCGCTAGGCTGAGCGAGTGAATCGAGACGTCAAGTTGTTTTGAGCTCATTTTTGTGTCCTTAGGATTGTTCATCTTGATTTTGCCCATCTGAACA
>NW_006251930.1:0-223 GCF_000226075.1 Solanum tuberosum
GGGGTCGGGAGAAAATTTGGGTTTAGAGAAAAATATTGGAAAAAGCTAGAAAGAAAGTCGGAAACGGTTAGCTTTAGAGACGAGATACACCATAAATTTCCAGCTATTCTACTATATAGGATTATTTTAGATAATTTTTCGAAACGGTAAAGATCGGGAGCCCAAATTCTGGCTTAGTTTTTGCTCTGGGTTTGTTCTTTCTGCTTGTCGGAGTTCTTGGGAC
>NW_006251931.1:0-223 GCF_000226075.1 Solanum tuberosum
GAATTTCTACAAAGATGACAATTCACCACTACTCCATCTTCGCATCTCAACCACTATTACAGCCACAACTCTATCACCTCAATCACCACAACCTAATATCTACAACATTCATCATCAGCCCAACCACAATTATCACTTTCACCAATCACCAAAATCAATCGTCATTACCATTAGTCATCACTTGATAATTATTACATTCACTTATCACTATTGATAATTATCT
>NW_006251932.1:0-223 GCF_000226075.1 Solanum tuberosum
CAAAGGTAGTATTTCCAATATTATTATATTCCACTAGCATTTTGGTTGGTCAATTTGTGCTCGGAGTTGGATTCCTTATTTCCTAGCATTTCAATCACATTTTATTCGGCACAGAAGATATGATTAAACCTAACAAGGCAGGTAGCATCACACCACCCCGAGGCAAATAAAAAGGGATCACAATCAGTGAGGACGCAACTGCATCCAGGAACAAGGCTACTAA
>NW_006251933.1:0-223 GCF_000226075.1 Solanum tuberosum
TTTAATTCTCTTTTAATCTCAACCGTCCATCCTTTAAATTAAACCCTAGATCAATCCTAGCCGCTCATCTAAACTGATCCAATGGTCAAGATCAAAGTTTCCATCTTTCCTATTTTAACACTAAAAGACCAAACCCTATTTTGAAAACTGTTTCTTTTCTTCTCTCTAGCAGCGCCGGAAACTCCTTCATCAGTGAGAACCGGCGAGAGCTCCACCATCGCCG
>NW_006251934.1:0-223 GCF_000226075.1 Solanum tuberosum
AATAAAATATTATATAAGCTACAAATTAATGGACAAATTCAAATAAAACTTACATACAATTACATAAACACTCAATTTTTTGAAATTATTACGTTACTCCAATAAATGCTCTATTAATGCATTACGGATTTCAAAATGAGCATTTTTGTCCTTAATTTTTTATTTCTAGCTAAAAGTTATTCAAACTGGAGATTTTCATCTACCACCATTTCTGTCGTTGGAG
>NW_006251935.1:0-223 GCF_000226075.1 Solanum tuberosum
CTCACGTTGCATACCCTAGGTACCGAAAACATGTACGGTAGTTTAAAAAATATGAAAATTTGTATGTAAACATTTGTAAATGTTTATAACAATATTATATTGAAATATATTTTTGTTAATTAATCTCGAAAGTTATGAATATTATTTTGGTAATTTCTTAATCAGTGGACTATCACTGATGTTGTCGGTGAATATTTCTTATTTCAAATGTGAATGTAATACA
>NW_006251936.1:0-223 GCF_000226075.1 Solanum tuberosum
TATATATATATATTAAATTTTATGTTTTTGTTTGTACTTAATATTAGATTTTTATTACTGCGTCTATTTTAGTTCATTTTTTCTAGTATAATTTTAACCTAATTTAAAACATTAAAGAATGTTTTTGAAACTTTTTGAATTTATATAGAACATATGTAAAATGTTTCACAACTCTCTTTAATCTTATAATATTAACTAGTGTACTTGTCCCCCCCTCGCGCGG
>NW_006251937.1:0-223 GCF_000226075.1 Solanum tuberosum
TTATCGTAAAAAAAGAAAAGCCAAGTTACTTTGGCGTTTTGTAACATTTTACTTCCCTATTTTCCTGAAACAAAAAGGATAAACAAAAAGATTACTGTAACTTGCTAGAATTAGAAATCAAGCCCAAAAACGTGGTGGTTTAATTAGAGCAGCCCATCAGACATTCAAATGAACTTGTATGACACTGGCCTGTTATCCTTCCACTGCACAGAGCGGGAGCTAT
>NW_006251938.1:0-223 GCF_000226075.1 Solanum tuberosum
AAAACCACCAATATGGTCTGCAGATTATATCACAGGAGAAGGGCTATCAGATATAGAGGAAGAAGTAAACATGGCTAGAGTCGAGACTGAAACTCTAGCTTTCATGATCATATCAGATCCAACCAGTTTTCAAGAAGCCATCAGACATCAGAGTTGGAAACAAGCGATGGATGCTGAGATACAGTCCATCGAACGGAACCACACGTGGTCACTAACTACACTT
>NW_006251939.1:0-222 GCF_000226075.1 Solanum tuberosum
AAAATGGAGGTGGTAATGATGATGAGCCACAACGATTCTGCCCATAGTAATTTTGTGCTTCAAATCCAAGACCATATATTCTTTTTTGTTTTCTCCTTACGCAGCTTGGTAATATGCTTTACATTGATCAATATCAGTTTGAGACACAATTTTTTCCCGTAATATTTCTTCATATTTTTCCTATAGTAAGTAGAGGAAATGAGAAAGCATTAAAGATAGGGA
>NW_006251940.1:0-222 GCF_000226075.1 Solanum tuberosum
CATCTTCAATACCAGCAAACTGAAGGACCTTCTTGGGGACACGAGCAGCAACAATACCAGCACCACGAGGAGCAGGCACCATCCTCACAGTAACAGACCCACATTTCCCTGTAACCTTGCAAGGCACAGTGTGTGGCTTCCCAATCTTGTTACCCCAGTAACCTCTCCTCACTGGAATCACTGATAGCTTAGCCAATATAATTCCTCCACGAATAGCAGTAG
>NW_006251941.1:0-222 GCF_000226075.1 Solanum tuberosum
TAAGTTGTTTAAGATTCACCAGAGACTCGGGGATCATTCCTGAAAAGGTTATTTCCGGATAAATCCAAGTATGCAAGAGCAGTCAAGTATCCGAATGATTGAGGTATAAGACCTTCAAAATTATTCATCTACAGAGAAAGATTCACCAAATTCTGTAGTTGTCCCATTGTGCTTGGAATTTCTCCCGAGAATTGATTTCTTGATAAATTTAAATTGCTTAGA
>NW_006251942.1:0-222 GCF_000226075.1 Solanum tuberosum
AGGAAAGATATTTTGCATTTCAAAATTCAACAAGATTCTATCAAGCCTTTCAAAAATGCAATCACTGCCTGACCTACCATTCCACCAAGTAAATGGACTACCCTTGAAATGCACTTGTGCAAGCTCACATGACTCGATACAAGTTCTGAAATCTTCATGATCAGAATCTACCACCGGAAGACCTCCTATTTTCTCTTCTCCACTTAGCACTACATTAAAATC
>NW_006251943.1:0-222 GCF_000226075.1 Solanum tuberosum
CGCATTTGTCTCCAATAGTCACCATATTGGGAAAATGAAACGTCTTTATTATTGTAAAATATAATGTTTGTGGATACAAATTGTGGCCTATTAGCAAAAGCGAGGTCATGAGTTTTTAAAATTTCTTGTGCAATTATAGGTGATGATATGACCACGGTAGGAACTTGCCCGAGTTGCAAGTACATTATAGGTCCATATCTTTGCGATAAATTTCTAAGAACG
>NW_006251944.1:0-222 GCF_000226075.1 Solanum tuberosum
TTACCTTATGCTCTTCAGGACATGTCTACTCGAAGGGGTTAGGTTAGAAGGAATGTGAGGGAGAATGTGGAACAAAAAGCTCCTCCTCATGCTCCGGTCGTTCCCTTGGCCGAACAAGTTACAAATGCGTAGTTTAGATCAGCTTTTCAAGTGTTGGCTCGAGCCGTGATGACCCAAGCCAATAAGGAGGTGGTAGTCCCCGTGAACCCAAATGTGGGTACG
>NW_006251945.1:0-222 GCF_000226075.1 Solanum tuberosum
GATTGATGGACAAGTCAAGATAGACAAGATTAGTGAGATTACCAAGCTCAGGTGGAATGGTTCCGGAGATATTGTTCATGCTAAGATCAACATATTCAAGGAAAGGGAGAGATGAAAACGGAAAAGCATAGAGGGTACCAATGATACTAGAATTTGCAATATTCAACCTGTTTATCCTACCGTTAAAGCATATAACTCCATACCAGTCCCGGCATGCGTTAG
>NW_006251946.1:0-222 GCF_000226075.1 Solanum tuberosum
TTGGTATACAAATGGAAAATTCAATCTCACAACTAGTAGAGAATACTCAATAACCAGGGGGTATCATGCAATACTGGGCCAAAGAGAAAAAATGGAAAATGCAGAGTTAATCTGGAACTCTGTATCACTACCAAAACAGAGATTTACTATGTGGTTAGCAACACAAAAAAGACTGCTCGCGAAAGAAAGGTTATTGAACATGAAGATACAAGTGGATGACAG
>NW_006251947.1:0-222 GCF_000226075.1 Solanum tuberosum
CTAACTCAATGCCCCACTCATGGAATTCCCGGTACGAGCCTCCTTGATTGCTTCTACCAAAGTCTTGGCCCCAAAAACAAGATGTTGATTCACCAATTCCTTCCTGGCGGGACATTAAAGCAGCCGTATATAATAGCAGTTCAACTGTTTGACAATATGGCTAAAATGAGCCAAGAGATTGAAAAAGATCTCTTGATGACCGCACTAATGACTCAAATGGAT
>NW_006251948.1:0-222 GCF_000226075.1 Solanum tuberosum
TTAGCTAGTGGATCCAACTAAGCTAACAACTAGGTTCTACCATAGGCAAGTGGACCAACCCTTGACGGTGTAAGTAACACCTTGAAGATATCATGTGATAGTTAATATGTTCTCATGTCTATTAAGGCTATATCCCAATTAAACAAGATTAGAAATGAACTAAGATTATGCTCAATATAGCATCTTCTAGAGTTCAAACCTCATGGGCTAAGATTATGCATA
>NW_006251949.1:0-222 GCF_000226075.1 Solanum tuberosum
GTTCTTCACTCCTATAATGGTTCCAACCTTGATTTCTTCCCTGCTGTTGATAGCGTGGGTGGAAACCCTCATCATATCTTGTGGAGTTCCAACCTTGATTCGCCCTCGATCTCAAGTAACCGGATGAAGAACCCCCCTTAATTCTTTTAGAGTTCTAACCTTGATTTTCCCCCGATCTTACGTAATCTGAAGGAGAACCCTCCTCAACTCGAAATACTCCAT
>NW_006251950.1:0-222 GCF_000226075.1 Solanum tuberosum
AGAAGAAAGTGTGCAGTTGGAGAACAATATTTATAAAGAAGCTGACTTATCTCCTCAGATGATGACCAGAGGAAACAAAAGAAAAGGCAAAAAGGTTAATGAGACAAAGTCGACAAGGATACAGGCCAAAAGGAGTGAAAAGAGTGTTTCTCAATGACTCAAAAAGCTTTATTTTGGAATATAAGGTCGGTGAGAACTCAAAATGCATTTCATAGAGTTCAA
>NW_006251951.1:0-222 GCF_000226075.1 Solanum tuberosum
TTTTTTTTTTTGGGTATTAATGTACGAGGTAGGAGTCAAGCCTAACCCTAGCTCACTCCTAGATTGCTTTGAATAATTTTTTTTAATATTACTCTTCCTAATTAATTACTTGAATCTTCAAATTATAAAAATTGAGACCTATTTATAGTGCAACAACAAGAACGTGTAGCACGTAGTAAAATGGTCCTGAGATATTTTTCAAAGAGAAAATTCCAAGTCAAC
>NW_006251952.1:0-222 GCF_000226075.1 Solanum tuberosum
TAATAAAATTTATTTGTAAAATAATTGAAAGTTTTACATTTACTTTTTTTAGTAATAAAATTATAAACTTGAATATACATGAAACTACGCCCCATGGATCCATAAGACTTACCCCCTCTGTCTCGAGTACGTCTCGCCCATACTGCATAAAACATTTCACCTTGCGCCCCACCTTTTAAAACACTGATTATACTTATTATGTTCACAACTACAATGTTTTGG
>NW_006251953.1:0-222 GCF_000226075.1 Solanum tuberosum
AATTCAAAAATATTGAATAACAAATGATCAACTACAACATGGAATAAAATCTCCAGATTTGATTAATGAGTAACACCAAAATGGACCAAACTACACTTAGAAAGCAAAGGAACAATCAGATTCTCGGCCACATTTTCGAAAGCAAAACATTTCCAATATGAAAGGCAAGATACATAATTAGGAATAGATTAACTATGAGCAAATGATCCAAGTTAAAATAAG
>NW_006251954.1:0-222 GCF_000226075.1 Solanum tuberosum
CATGTCATTCAAATGTTTCTTCTTCCATGAACAACACCATGAAATCACTAATATTGCCATCATATTAGTACCAAATCTCTATGTTTCACCATAAAATTCTTCTCTTTTTTTAGTGCAACAAGACTATGAAATAACTGAGCAAGATTTCTTTGAAATAAATTCGTTATGTATTCACCATCATAAACGCACAAAAATAACTTCCCAGGAAATCTAAAACAAAGC
>NW_006251955.1:0-222 GCF_000226075.1 Solanum tuberosum
AAAGATTTAGTGAAGGAGTGTCAAAAGCAACCAAAGGACAATTCTCGTTTATCCCATTTGGAGGGGGGCCTCGAATTTGCATTGCACAAAACTTTGCGATGATGGAAGCAAAAATGGCAATAGCAATGATACTACAAAGGTTCTCCTTTGAACTCTCTCCATCATATACACATGCTCCATTTGCAGTAGTGACTATTCATCCTCAGTATGGTGCTCCTCTGC
>NW_006251956.1:0-222 GCF_000226075.1 Solanum tuberosum
TATTTTTAAGTTAATATTTGATTCATTTATTTTTGTTCATATATATTTAGTACTAACATTTTTACTAAGTGTCTTTACAGGTACCCCAGATTCACTTTCCATTGAAGTCATTTGAATAAAATTTGAAGACTATATTCATTATTATGTTTATTGTTAGCGATAGGCAAACATTAGGTCGTTTCTTATATTATTTGTTTAATTTATTACATGTGCACATTGTAT
>NW_006251957.1:0-222 GCF_000226075.1 Solanum tuberosum
CTTATAAGACTTACAGAGTACATTATATCAGGTCTAGTGGCTGTTAAATACATCAAACTTCCCACGATTTGCTTGTAGAAAGTGTTGTCAGTCCTCTTTCCTGTAGAATCCTTTTCAAGCTTCAGCCCTGTCTCTGCTGGTGTGGTGACAGAGTTACAGTTTGTCATACCAAATCTCCTTAAAATTTCTTGGACATATTTCTTTTGTGAAATAAAAATTCCA
>NW_006251958.1:0-222 GCF_000226075.1 Solanum tuberosum
GCATAAAAACCTTGAAAACATGCTAAAAGGGATATTTCATTATAAATCATGCTATATGCCAAGTTTGAACATTATCATAGAGGTAGTTGGAAAACATAAGTCATAAACATAGCCCATATATAGATAATCATAGCATAAGAAATAACTTCATATACACCCTCAATGTCTACTTGTGCAATGCATGGCTAAGACCCCATAAATCCCACCCATGCTAAGTAAACC
>NW_006251959.1:0-222 GCF_000226075.1 Solanum tuberosum
AATTTACAACATATTTTCTCACAATGTCTTTTCAAACAACAGTCACGTAAATGACAGTGGGATAGCCATTTTCTCAAACCAAAATCTACACAAAAACATGCCCAGTAACTTTAACTAAAATAAAAATATACATAATCTTAGCCTATTCTATATATATATAATTTCCAATGATAACTAGTTAAATAGCAATTATTGTCATCACTATCCAATCATGGCCATAAT
>NW_006251960.1:0-222 GCF_000226075.1 Solanum tuberosum
AAAATTTGTTAATGACAAACTAAACCACACAGAAAGCTCTAAACATTGTTGGATTTGTATTGAAAGAGTGAATTATTGATTCTAAAGGGATTATAGGACTTCAATGGCTCACATCAAATCACATTTTATCTAAAATCTCAATGTAGCAAGTGCAACAAACTTGTGTGGTTTACTTGAAACATTTTTCCCTCTCATTTACCATAGTGGATGAACTCTTTTTTT
>NW_006251961.1:0-222 GCF_000226075.1 Solanum tuberosum
ACGTCCGTTAAGACCTTTGCTACGAAACCAGTTAGCCTTCACGGCCAAAACGTCCCATTGCAAAGGTCAGATGATCCCCAGAGCAGCAAAACCCCTCAATTTTTGCCGATTTTCGTGTGCTATATTCCATGGACTTTTTGGTGATGAGGAATTTCGACATAATTTTTGTGCAAATTTTTCATGGATGTCCGTTAAGACCTTAGTTATGGATCCAGTTAGCCC
>NW_006251962.1:0-222 GCF_000226075.1 Solanum tuberosum
ATACACCAAACCGACCCCCCATTTGCACTGTTCTTCTTCTTCACAGAAACGGGCAACAACCCAAAAACGAACAGCAACAGCCCACCGCGACCCGACAACCCATCAAATCGATCCAGTAACTTCGCGCGTGTCTGTCCTCCTCACGTCCCTCTCCGTCATACAACCCGAGCAGAGAAGAGCAAGTACGTGTTTCTGCCCTTTCCTCTTACGGAATGGGTTGAA
>NW_006251963.1:0-222 GCF_000226075.1 Solanum tuberosum
GGATTAGTAACTTAGTTTTGTTTTCTCTTCCCAACTATTGTCAGATCAGGTATTGAAAAATTATGCCCACATAAATGGTATGAAGAACACCATCATCTACAGGAAGATTGAATGACTTACTCATAAACAATAAAATCCAATTAGAGTAAATCGAATGTGTAAATAAAATAAGACACATTAATCACATAAAAAAAAAAATCCTAAAATTAAATTACTAATGAA
>NW_006251964.1:0-222 GCF_000226075.1 Solanum tuberosum
TATATATATCCATGGTATATGTATCTGAGCCCACCAAATACATGTGTTAAACTATTTTGTTCGAACATAATTACAATCTAAACTTGTGAAATTTGTATTGTTTCCTCTATTTTTTGGAATTGGTTGATTGCTTGTTGGAATTCTGTGATAGTTAATTACTCAAGGCTCTAACCCATGTGTTAACTTTGAGAGTGATAACTTAACATCTAGAACTGTATAAAG
>NW_006251965.1:0-222 GCF_000226075.1 Solanum tuberosum
AATATAGCCCTAAATGAGCCCAATTTGTGGACTCATCGAGTGTTTTCTTTCTCTGTATATATTATGGTATTGAATTGGTGGATATCTTCCTTATACCTCTATATATGAAAGATCTATGTATGATCATGATGTAAGTATATGTGTATGGTCTCAATGGAAAATGATATGATCATGTTTAGAATGTACTTGTGTCAATTGAAAGGCTATTCTCATTTGTACACT
>NW_006251966.1:0-222 GCF_000226075.1 Solanum tuberosum
GGTTGTGATGATGATTTTCTTCTTTGTTTCTCCGAGATTGAGAAAATTGATAGTGTAAGAGAGCAATCGGACCCGTATCTTGGTGGGGCAACCCGGATGGAAGGTTATCCTGCAACCGGTGCTTGCAGTTATGGCGGTGATTCCAATCTCTCTTATCGTATTACAAATCCGAGCTTCAATGTTTAGATTTCTTAGGGTCTATTGAAAATCGCCTCTTTACCT
>NW_006251967.1:0-222 GCF_000226075.1 Solanum tuberosum
TCTCTTTTTGTTGGCTGTAAGTGTATGTAATATAGGAGTAGTAGTAGTGTGTGTGGTGTGAGGAGTGGGGGAATGGGTTGAGGATTGTGGGAAATGGGAAGAGTAGTGGGGTTAAAATTATTGTTATGTTTTAATAATTAATATAAAAATTATAATAATGAAAATGTTAGCTAATTATATATATAAAAAATAATAATTGAATAGCTAATCTAAAATTATAAT
>NW_006251968.1:0-222 GCF_000226075.1 Solanum tuberosum
AGAGCCTCAAATGAGTGGAAATCAACCACTCATCAACACTCCCAACTTAAAAGCATTGCTTGTCCTCAACTAAGGATAATCCAAAGCAAAAGAGACCCTCATTTCAACACATACGACAAATCAATTTCAACTTTTTCAACTAAGCACAAAGGCAATGACTTTGGTTTGTACTAACAAATAGTCCGCGCGCATGCAAAAATTTCATCCTCTCATTCTCACGAA
>NW_006251969.1:0-222 GCF_000226075.1 Solanum tuberosum
AAAGAAAAGGAAGTAAACACAGGAGTAACTAAAACATTGTGGCATATAAAATTGGTATCCACGAAAAAGGAAAATTTCTATTTATAGAGGAAAACAGTATGACAGCAAACCAAGAAATGCAAGGAAAATAAAACAGCGAGGAATAGATGATTCAGTCAATGAAGTCAATATTACATGTTCAATTTTTTCTACTCGAATAACAGACAATTTCAGTCTGTAAGT
>NW_006251970.1:0-222 GCF_000226075.1 Solanum tuberosum
CATAAGAAATTGGATTAATTGTTTGTCTTGTTCAGCCTTGTGTGAGTTAGCCTTTGCTCCACACATACACGCACAATTACACAAAGCACTGGCATTTAAATCATTGAGCTCTTCCCATAATTTCTTCAGCTTTGTGTAGTATTCAGTAGTGTCGAGAGCACTTAGGTTAGATCATTGATTTCTCTTTGGATCTGATTGCGTTTTGCTCCATTTGGTTGATCA
>NW_006251971.1:0-222 GCF_000226075.1 Solanum tuberosum
GCTACCACTCTTGGTACATTTGTATGAATGGGCTGGAACAAGGCATCACTAACTTGGGCCTTGAGTGAATTGTCCAATTTAGGGCTCATGGACTTGAGATGAGTAACGGTAAAAGATAGAGCTTCTTCAAGAATTTCTTCTCCGTGTACTCTTAGATGTGTTGCTTCGTATAAACTTAATAAGCCTTGAACATCTTTAGTAAGAGTTTCCTTGAATTTTCCG
>NW_006251972.1:0-222 GCF_000226075.1 Solanum tuberosum
TCAACATGTAAGAAAGCTTGCAACTCAAATTTGTGCTAGGGGATTCGTATAACCTTAATTAATCTCGAAACACTTCCACACCTAAAAATTGATCTTAACACCTATGCACAAATAGGTATCACTCAGTACAAACCTATATGCATATGCAGAATGGTTCTGATCTTAGTTTAAAATTTCTTAGGTTGATACACCTAACCATTGGTCAAAGGCTAGTAAGTCAAA
>NW_006251973.1:0-222 GCF_000226075.1 Solanum tuberosum
GGCACTGCCTGCTTCACAGTCCCAACTTTGACGTATTTGCTCATGAATTTGTACTCCCAATCTTGCAAGGCATCAAGCTCAAATGCACCAAGGCCAGAAATATCCCCTGTGAGATCTTTTTCCTCAAAGGACAGCTTGGCAAGAGCTCTACTAGCATCCTTTCCAGCAAACAATGCATAAGGTCCCCCAGGTCCATAGAACATTCTGCAGGAACACACACAT
>NW_006251974.1:0-222 GCF_000226075.1 Solanum tuberosum
CTTGCCAAAGTGAGCCCATTCATATGAGTACCACAAATTCCGGCATGTATCTGTTCCAGAAGCTTTGCAGCTTTATTAGCATCGACGCATCTGAGAAGACCTAAATCTGGAGTCCTCCTGTAAAGGATTTCCCCACTTGCGAAGAAATTGAGGGCCATACGACGTATCGACTTCTTTTGGTTAAAAGTTGCATTCTCAGGATAAGTCCCGTCTTCTAAATAC
>NW_006251975.1:0-222 GCF_000226075.1 Solanum tuberosum
TACGTTTCCAGCAGCACGCGGATGTCCCCCATTTCCTCTTCCGGAATGGGGTTGAAGATCTCAGAAAAGTATGTTTGCCCCTAATGGTGAAATTTTTTTTGAAGTTTGAAATGCGAATTTGCCCCAATTTCTATCCGTTTCCCCCCCTAATATCTACCCTAATTTCCCTTTATATGAAGAGGTTCTGTTCATTTTTAGAAGGGGCAGGGGAACGAAAAAAAA
>NW_006251976.1:0-222 GCF_000226075.1 Solanum tuberosum
ACCTCGGACGATGTGATCACAGGTACAGTGTTATTATTCCATCAGCCCGCATCCGCTTTATTTGATCCAGGCTCTACTTATTCCTATATAACTGTTTATTGTTCTCCTCGATTGAGTATGATCCCAGAGCTATTGGTTGAGCCGTTGCGTGTTTCAACCCCGGTAGGTGATTCTTTAGTAGTGGATCAGGTATTTAGATCCTGTGTGGTGACTATTCAGAGG
>NW_006251977.1:0-222 GCF_000226075.1 Solanum tuberosum
GAGAGTGAGCTACACACATGATTGGAGGGGCTTAAAAATCTCATTTTAATTGTGTATAGGGTCCAGATGACAAAGGGGTAAGTAGAAGAGTTTAGAATACAAACTGATACAAGTATAAGGGTCTACCAGACCATTTCGTCTGTCTAGTATATATATTACAAGTATTGACACAAGTGCATGAAAATTGAAATTTATGTCACTTTTCTTGAGAAATGTAGTTAT
>NW_006251978.1:0-222 GCF_000226075.1 Solanum tuberosum
GTGAACTTGAGCGTCAAACTATGATGTTTATGATCATTAATGATAAACTTTAAAGTATGGTAGACTTCAAGATAAGTGGAAGGTTCATTTTGCTAGTTTTGCTTAATTGAAGACCTTTAAATAATTGAGTGGAGTGTCACTTTCTGATACGTCGGATTATGTCCTATATTGAAAATGATTGGCGTTAGACGGACACGAGGACAATAGCTTTTGTGTAACTAG
>NW_006251979.1:0-222 GCF_000226075.1 Solanum tuberosum
TAAAATAATCTATTTACATATTTGGGCAGTAAGCTCAAAAAAAGGGCAAATTGCAAATTTGCAATGGCCTAACTGCTGTACACGTGTCAGCTGACCAGCGCCCCTTGCCACCAATAATTTCCAGAAATTGCAGCCGCACGGAAAACCCAATTTAATTGGGTTTTGTTTTCCTAGTTTTTCTTGAAATTAATTATTTTATTTAGGATTTCTATATCTATAAAT
>NW_006251980.1:0-222 GCF_000226075.1 Solanum tuberosum
TATTAATTCTAGAAGTGATTAGAAGCTAAGTTGATTAAAATGAAGTTAGTTGTAACAGAATATTCTGTAAGAGTTAGTTACTAGAACAGAGTTAGTTACAAAACGTGTTGTATAAATAAGCTGTAAATGTATGATGTGTGATATATGAAAACATTCTCTCTTCTTCCTCTTCTGAAAATTCTCTCTGTACTGCTATGAACAAATTCATCAATATGAATTAAC
>NW_006251981.1:0-222 GCF_000226075.1 Solanum tuberosum
ATATTCACAAATAATCTTCAATGTACTCTTCTTTTGATATGAAGTAATAAAATATAGATTGATGTAATATGTTAATGGCTCTCTTGATGATGTTCTTGCAAATGAAAATAATCATGATGATTCTTCATTGGTAAGATGACAATAATGATATGATGATGGTGCTCCATCGATAGGATGATGTTGATCTATCGATAAGATGATGATGTTGATGCTCCATTGGTA
>NW_006251982.1:0-222 GCF_000226075.1 Solanum tuberosum
CATATAGCAAAAAAACATGGTCCCATAATGAGTATGCAATTTGGTCTTGTTCCTGTAATCGTTGCTTCATCTCCTCATGCAGCTGAACTATTCTTAAAAAAACATGATATTGCTTTTGCTAATAGACCATATAATGCAGCTGCTCAATACATTGCATATGATCACAGAGATATAGTTTTCGCAAAATATGGACCTCATTGGAGAAATATGCGAAAATTGTGC
>NW_006251983.1:0-222 GCF_000226075.1 Solanum tuberosum
ATGAATCCTTACGATGAGCAGAGATTAATAGAAGAAGTTCGATACCTCCATTCTTTATGGCATCAAGGTCCCCCTCACCCCCATGTCCACCCCAATCTCCACCCCCAAACCCCAGTGAGTCTACAACCCTCCGGTTCTACTCAGTTTAAGAAACAAAATAAGCAGAAATCCAAAAGGCTGAAGGAAGCTTTAATAGATTCTGGTGTTGGATGGGTTTTTCCA
>NW_006251984.1:0-222 GCF_000226075.1 Solanum tuberosum
TCAATTGGAATCAAAGTATTGAGACAGAACCTCCTGTATGAACACAACCTCTTATCAAGTTCCTTACTGAAAACAAATAGTTGATCTGCAGTGGACAGGAAATTCGATCCGTTGACCTTGATGGGTGCCCAAAATTGAACCAGAGATATATGTGGACTCCACATTTTCTCAAGAACAGATTTGATCCTCAATTTCACCATTACAGAACTGGAAACAACAGAA
>NW_006251985.1:0-222 GCF_000226075.1 Solanum tuberosum
TCGTAATGTTTTAAATCACAAGAGAAGTTGGTATTACTAACTCAAATTTGAGAGGTACTCTCTGAAATTATTCCGATTCGCATTTCCTAATTATTCTCAAAACTTAATTTGCGGAATACTCAAATGAAAACTTGTTTGATTGAATCATTTATTACTCAAATGGTTTGGATTTGTTTTTACCTAAATTTTGATGTAAATACTAAAGTGTTTGTGCCTAATACA
>NW_006251986.1:0-222 GCF_000226075.1 Solanum tuberosum
TAGACTTATCATCAACTAGGGTGAGAAAGTATCTCATACCATTGTGAGTAGTTACTTTGTATGGACCCCAGACATCCATATGCACCAAGTCAAAGATATTATCTACTGTGGTACTACTCTGAGTAAATGGAATCCTAGTCTGTCTAGCTTGTGGACAAACAATACAATGATCAATAGTAAAACGACTACTAGTTTTAAACTCATTTATTCTTCTAAGTACTC
>NW_006251987.1:0-222 GCF_000226075.1 Solanum tuberosum
TTTTTAAAAATAGAATAAAAAGATCAAAAATAAGAAAGTTAATTATTTTTTTCAGTTCTTTCTTCTTTTTCCACCTCACCCCTTACCATTTGTTTTTTTCTTTCTACTCTCAAACCCCCACTTCTCTTCTTTCTCCCCTTTCCAGCCCTTTTCAATTTCTTGCTTCTCTTTCTTTTTTTCCTCATTTTCTTCCTCCCGGAATTAGAAACAAAATTGTATTGT
>NW_006251988.1:0-222 GCF_000226075.1 Solanum tuberosum
TTCTCGACCAAAATAAGTTTAGAACTGTATTAACAAGCCTCGTATTATGCTGTTGAAATTTTAAATTGTTGATTTCTAATGCCGCAAGATGGGAATTTACATATCCGTGTCCACATCATGAAATGATTTGTAATCAATCTTCAATAGCGATTACGTGATTCGCCTTGATTATGAGAAGCAAATAAATTTTAAACATTGGATTTGAAGGAAGGAAACAAAAAT
>NW_006251989.1:0-222 GCF_000226075.1 Solanum tuberosum
TACTGCGCGGAATGGTCCTTCACATCATATTTTTGGCAACTATAAATACATTTAAAATTCTTAGTTTAGTATGTAATTTTCAATCTATGTTTTTATCAATCAGTTTTGAAATTCAGAGTTTAGAACTGAGAGTATTGAGACAATAATTTCCTTAGCTTTCAAGAATTGAAGTTTTCCATTTTTGATAAATCGGAAGTGGGTCTTTGAAATTCTTCAACCTTG
>NW_006251990.1:0-222 GCF_000226075.1 Solanum tuberosum
CTAGATTACTCACTGTTTATAAAAAGGACTGGTGAATCCTTGGTGATAATTCTAGTCTATGTAGATGATATGATGATCACTGGAAATGATCTTAATCTGATACAAGCAACAAAGGGAATATTACAGAATACTTTCAAGATGAAAGATTTAGGAGACTTAAGATACTTCCTTGGGATTGAATTTGCCAGGTCACAAGGAGGTATTGTCATGCATCAAAGAAAA
>NW_006251991.1:0-222 GCF_000226075.1 Solanum tuberosum
TGCATAAGCTGAGGACCAAAGAGATTAAGTCTGTGAAGGTTTAGTGGAAGCATCGTCCAATTGAGAAAGCTACTTGGGAAATCGAGAAGGACATACGAGACAAGTATCCCTAGTTGTTCGTCGATTTAGGTACTACTCTACTCTTACTTTAGCCTATTTTTCCTAAGTTTGTCACTCGAGAACGACTGATGGGTAAATTGGTATCTATTGTAACGACATGTT
>NW_006251992.1:0-222 GCF_000226075.1 Solanum tuberosum
AGAATATAGAAATATCATTATAATTCATGTATGATACTTACTCAAAGTTACTTTATTTTAGATACTAAATTTCATAGAATTTGCAGTAGTTTAAATTATTTTCTGTAAGACAAAATAATATAATATTTTATTTTTTAAAAGCCAAAAAATTGTCCTTCCAATAAACAATTAGTGAAAATACAATCCTTAAAAAATATTTCAAACACTTCAAATAGAAAGTTA
>NW_006251993.1:0-222 GCF_000226075.1 Solanum tuberosum
CCTTTCGTATTGCTGTGTTCTGCCTTCTTCTTTTTTCTTTTGTCTTTTTTTCTTTTTGTTGGTTTCTGTACGTTTTTTATGTGGTGTTGTGCAGAATGTTTTTTTTTCCTTTGTGATGTGTCGTGTTAATATATGTGTATTGTTGTGCAGAATATAGGAATGGTTGTTTTTTTTGACGGGGAAGTGGGGGTGTGAGTGGAGTTGAGGAATTGAGATAATGGA
>NW_006251994.1:0-222 GCF_000226075.1 Solanum tuberosum
CTTCATCCTCTCCTTGTAAAGCATTTTCATGGCATAAGTCTCAACAAGATAAGTACTACCCGACATGCTTGATATATATGTAATTTCTATGTGAAGCAAGAATTAATATTTCAGATTTTAGCAAAATATAAGGAACAAACTTAAAATGGAGATATTGATATTGGGTTCATCAATATTATTATGGTATTTATAGGCACAAATGGGAATGAGCTTAGAAATTTC
>NW_006251995.1:0-222 GCF_000226075.1 Solanum tuberosum
AGCACCAAGCTGCACAAAAAACACAAATGAAGACATTCTATACATATTCAAGCTGGCAAAAAAGGAAGCTCCTCAACTTTCTTTGTGATCTTGGGGTTTTACTCTCTACAAGAAATGTACACAAACTCACAAAGAACCATTAAATGCATATGGACTAAAAGGAACAATGTGTGAAAATTAAGCGTTGAGGGAAAAATCAGAACAAACACAAGCTTGATTACT
>NW_006251996.1:0-222 GCF_000226075.1 Solanum tuberosum
CCACTACATGAAGCATATGTTTAAAGGAGAGAAATCACAATAAATATAAAGCTAATTAGAATCAAGCCATTCTGCAATTTTAACAAATAGACACTAATTACTATGTCAATTATTTAAAGCCAACCTTCTGTAACTTAAAGCAACAATGAGATATTAAAGCATTATTTAACATGATAAGGGAACGAAAAGAAAACACTAATTTAAACCAATATTTGTATCCTA
>NW_006251997.1:0-222 GCF_000226075.1 Solanum tuberosum
CTTTCTTGTATAAGCAAAAGAGAAAAAAAGAAACTAATAAACAAATATAACCTCGTAAGATCAAAAAATATATTTTTTTTTAAAAAGACCCTTGAAACAAACATAATGCTGCAAGAGTTGATTTAATTAATTTTTCAGAAAAAGGACTTAAGAAATTGTACAACAACGGAGGTTTTTCCTACCAATCACCTTTTTCTCCACAAACAGAACTCAAAACTCAAA
>NW_006251998.1:0-222 GCF_000226075.1 Solanum tuberosum
AAAAAATGGCTTAACCCCTTTCTATTGGTTTGACACTAGGCAACATATTTCTCAGCCCAAACACAGCTTGGGAATAGGTTATGCGTATTATGAAGAAACCTTATGTTCCTCTCATCTTCTTTCTAGAGACTTAATTTCTCATCCCCACTCTTATCTCTATCTCTAATTATTTAATATTTCAGTACTTCTCCTTGTAATTCAAGTGTTGTTATTGTAATTTGG
>NW_006251999.1:0-222 GCF_000226075.1 Solanum tuberosum
ACAGTTGAGGATGCTAAGGTGATTTTGGTTTTATTTTGATTTTCATGTTATTGTTGTAATCATGTTTGTTTACTGATCTCAATTAAAATTTTCTTACACGATGTGGCCTTGTTTCTTGTGGTTTTGTTGTTAATTTAACTCATCATTTATGTATTTGTATGTTGTAGAATGCATTATTTAATGCGCACTTTCATGAAAATAGAATGCTAGAAGTGAAGATAC
>NW_006252000.1:0-222 GCF_000226075.1 Solanum tuberosum
CAAAAGCAGCTAAAATGAGAGGTAAAGAAACTCAGAACAGGTCAGACACACAAGTATTACTAGATAATGAAAAACTAGATATCCAAATAACATAATGCTGGGTGAAGCATAGAAAAAACATAAAACCTTAAAACTAGCATATTAGGGTGATGGCAAGTGGCAGATTGGCAAACACAATATAAAATAACATGAACATCTTCATCCAACCACCACCACCCAAAA
>NW_006252001.1:0-222 GCF_000226075.1 Solanum tuberosum
GCAAACTTCCCCTTCCTTTTGTTGTTTCCCTTGCTGGATATTGTCTTGTTGTATACTCTGTCTTTTTTTCTCAGCATCTCTCCTTTTCTTACTGGGTTTGTTCTTGCTTTTAGGAGTATTTCCTTGGTTGCTAGTGCTTGCTTTGGCTCCCATATCTTTTGTCATGGCTCCATTGTTTTGTTTATCTGCAGGTCCGGCCCTCTCATGCTGTTTTTCCTTATT
>NW_006252002.1:0-222 GCF_000226075.1 Solanum tuberosum
AAAATGGAATCTTGCTTTTAGTAGTGGTTTAATAATGTACTAAAAAACTTTTAGTCTTTTAAGAGCATTGCAAAAGATATTACGTATTACTTTTCTTTAATATTTAAAAAAGCATCGACACAATGCAAAATTTGTGTTAAATTACACGCAACGGATTCGATAGAACTCATCGATTTTAGCTTGAATTATAGGATGTGTTAAAAACCCATATATATAAAGAAT
>NW_006252003.1:0-222 GCF_000226075.1 Solanum tuberosum
AAGTGATGTGTTCACTAAGAAATAGTGAATTTTACTTCTGTCTTATAATTGTTTTACAAAAGTAGGGCCATAATATAGGGAATTGATGAAAAATGAAGTTCTTAATGTTGAAAAAACTGCGTTATTGGTCTTCCTAATAAGAGATATATACTGAAGTATGTCATATTTAGGATGCAAATTAGAAAGAAAGGGCGAGAAATTTATTGGTATAAGACATGAGAG
>NW_006252004.1:0-222 GCF_000226075.1 Solanum tuberosum
TTTGAAAAGTTTGATTTCTTGAAGCATCATATATTTCAACCCTAGAATCCCACAATAATTCTAACTCATCTATCAATAGTTGTAAGTAAATATCAATGTCATTTCCAGGTAATCCCAGCCCAGGTATAAGTAAATAAAGTATACAAGATTCAGATTTTATGCACATCCAAGGCGGCATATTGTAGACCATCACCATAACTGGCCATGTGCTATGTGATATAC
>NW_006252005.1:0-222 GCF_000226075.1 Solanum tuberosum
CTTCAACAAACCTTCGATAATAACCGGCCAAAGTCAAGAAACTCCTAATATCAATCGGAGAGGTGGGTCTGGGACAATGTTTTACTGCATTAATTATTTGAGAATCTACTCGGATCCCTTCGCTGGATACCACATGACGAAGGAAAGCTACTTACTGTAACTAGAATTCACTTATTTTGAACTTAGTGAATAACTGGCGATATTTGAGAGTTTGCAGAACAA
>NW_006252006.1:0-222 GCF_000226075.1 Solanum tuberosum
TTCAACAGTTTCATCACCCCGAGCATCATATTGCACGCCATCTGCCACTACCTTTGCACTCACGAGATCTAATGCCAAATCAACTGTTGCGTTAATTGCCAATGGATGTCCTGATTTTCCAATAAGCACCACGCCACCTCTGGTTCCATTTAGTTGCTGCCTATCATATATTGTCGACGCCAAGAGTGTAGCTGCATTGTTTTGGCCCTCATCATCAATGTG
>NW_006252007.1:0-222 GCF_000226075.1 Solanum tuberosum
TTTATTCTAGAAATAATGGTGTATTAATTTCGCAGGAAAAAACGTGGAGAGTGAATGAAAAATGTGGATTGGTAATTGACAGTCCCATTCGGCGAGTAGCCGAACTATTCAGCGACTTCGATCTAGATCGCCAGTAGACTCAAGATCCAAGCTACAGTTTGTAACAATCGACGGTGTGAGCAATCGCTTGGCGTAATGCTGAATCATTCAGCGGTACAAACT
>NW_006252008.1:0-222 GCF_000226075.1 Solanum tuberosum
TCATGAAAATTTTTGTCAATATTTATGTCGGAATTCCAGATCACCAAATAGTCTATGGACTGTAGCACATGAAAATCGGCAAAATGGGGGATTTACCACTTCTGGGGCACATTTGACGTTAAAAATGGGACGTTCTGGCCGTGAGACCTAACTGGCTCCATAGCTAAGGTCTTAATGGATATTCATGAAAACTTTTAGCAAAAATGAGGTCGGAATTCTAGA
>NW_006252009.1:0-221 GCF_000226075.1 Solanum tuberosum
GTTTATTGTATACTTGATGCTCAGCTAGGCCATCAATATTCCATTCAGTGATGCTTCTTTCTTCATGTGAGAATGTGGATAAGAAGGCATTTTCCTCATACTGTAAATCTGGGAAAGAAGGTTTGCTATGGTAGTTTTTCATATTATGGAAACGACTACTGGAAAGTTTTTGGATAAGATTGGATTTCTCTTGAGATTTGGGATTGGGTTCTTCATGGAGA
>NW_006252010.1:0-221 GCF_000226075.1 Solanum tuberosum
TCTGGAAAAGGTTAGTAACCTCACTTTTATTTCTTAATGTGTAAAGCCAGGTGTATTTGGTATAATGATCCACAAAAATACAGTAATATAATTTATTGTCAATAGATTGAACTGGAGAAGGACCCCATAAATCACTAAAGATAGTTTGAAAAGGCTGGGTACATGATAAAGTGAACTGCTGAAACGGATGGCGATGAGCCTTATTCGAAGAACAAGAATTA
>NW_006252011.1:0-221 GCF_000226075.1 Solanum tuberosum
AATCACATGATGATTTGCTTTTGAAATTTGCAAAATTAGATTTCCACATTTTGCAAAAGATGTACCAAAGAGAGCTTAGCGAACTTATAAGGTATATATTCTTCGATTGTATGGTATCTTATACGTATAATATACATATATAGGTGGTGGAAAAATTTGGATCATTCAAACAAATATCCATATGCAAGAGACAAATTGGTGGAATGTTATTTTTGGGCAAT
>NW_006252012.1:0-221 GCF_000226075.1 Solanum tuberosum
TCCAAAACATATAACACCTAGCCTTCTCATTGACCATATCTTGTGTTGCCAAATCAGACAGTTGTGGTTGAAGTCGCAAGTGTGCATTAAGCGCGGAGACCTTAAGACTACTATGTTTAAAGTCTTGAGTATGTGGAGTAAAACCTAATAGTCTTTGACAAATATTTTGCCAATCCGCTATGGTCCTTTGTGGTTCATATCCAAGTATTGGATTACCTTTC
>NW_006252013.1:0-221 GCF_000226075.1 Solanum tuberosum
GGTCTGAAGCTGATGAAGTATAAATATCGAGAAGTTGAAAAATACTTCATGAAAAACTAACCACAAAGTCTTTTGATTCTTCTAGACCAACCATACTTAGGAAGGGCTTTGCAAGATTCTCCTCTCCAATTTCTACAAATATGAACATTATCTGCAATCGAAAGACATATGTCAATTACACAAATCCAGAAAGGAAGACAAAATCTGGTTCACTAGATTCA
>NW_006252014.1:0-221 GCF_000226075.1 Solanum tuberosum
TTGCATGTAAAGACATACTAAAGAATGAAAGATTAAACAACATAAACACATTTAATCTAAAAAGCTTTTGTTTTATTTTAAGGGGAAGGCGCAAACTTCTATGCGTCATACAAGGCACAACAACCGCTTACATGACGCTGACAGCTCGCGCCTTATAAGGCACATAGAAGTTTGTGCCTTGCTCCTTTTTTACCCTGATTTACACGGCGTTTGTTAGGCCG
>NW_006252015.1:0-221 GCF_000226075.1 Solanum tuberosum
TAGACCTAAAACCACCACTTACTGCCATTGATGGCCCTGGTGGCCGGCGGACAGCCTCCACTGGAGGATGCTCCCTCCACATCCACAATACAACCCTCTCCTCTAACCACAAAGTTCTCAGAAGTATTAAAATCAGATTACAACACAATGCCAATTCAGAGGAAGACAGTGGTTTACCTACATGCTGAGCCACAAATCACTTGGAAGTCATCAGAAGTTCA
>NW_006252016.1:0-221 GCF_000226075.1 Solanum tuberosum
AATTTGATTATTTCCAAAAATGGTTTCTTTATAATTCTAGTTCTTTCTAAAGCGGGATGTTACAATTGGTTCATGTCAAATAGTGATTATGCATCAATTAATAAACACCTTTTGATGTTTTGTTTTTTTTTAATGAAAATTTTACTTAGGCTTTAGAGTGTTACTATAAAAACTGTTCCATGTTGTTTTTGAATTTGAATATTTTTTGTTATTGATTATAT
>NW_006252017.1:0-221 GCF_000226075.1 Solanum tuberosum
CGTATACATGTGTTAGAGTGGGTGAAAGTTCACATTAGTTGGGGATTGGACTGATGATCTCCTTATATGGACTTGGGCAATCCTCCCCTCGTGAGCTAGCTTTTGGGGTTTAGTTAGGCCCAAATGTCATATCTTTACAGCGGGGTAGTGTGAGTTTTAGGCTATGTGAGGTTGCCGGTTGAAGTTTTTACGGATTTGCCCTGTAATATCCCCACACGACC
>NW_006252018.1:0-221 GCF_000226075.1 Solanum tuberosum
AAATCATAACAATTTATTGAATTAAACAACATAAGTCATAAATAAACGTACCAAAATAACATTAAACACAAAAATCATAACAAATTCTTAATTGTATCAGCAAAACTCATAAATATTGAATCAAAATAACCAAAATAAACAGTAAACTTTATTCATGATAAAAATAAAAGTGATAATGGATTAATTCAAAAATTATTCAACAAAAACATAAATGTCTTATA
>NW_006252019.1:0-221 GCF_000226075.1 Solanum tuberosum
GGAAAACCAAATTTGGGCCCAACTCTCTTTCCCTCTCTACTTTACTTTGTTCATTTTACTTGTTAGTATTTGCCGTTAATCTTAGGGTCGAAAAGTTCAAATCCCCGAGAGGCGCTCATTTCGTTTTAACAGTTTAATTAAATCGATCATCTTTTCAAAAGACTTAGAAGAATAAATTTTGAGAATTATCTCACTTAGATCGTAGGTCAATATTTCTCTTT
>NW_006252020.1:0-221 GCF_000226075.1 Solanum tuberosum
GATTGCGGCAACCAGAGGCCTTTTGGCAGCTGATTCTTAGTCGAGTAACAACTTCATCATATATTTTGTTGTATTCTCTGGTAACGCAAGGATCAACTATGAAATGAAGTTTTAATAATATGATTGTAGTATTATTAGGACCACGACTATAGTCGTGTTCAATAATAAATAAAGACTTTTGTCGAAGATACATATATCTCAATGAAAAAGTCGCCATCACG
>NW_006252021.1:0-221 GCF_000226075.1 Solanum tuberosum
TAGCTTTTTCCTTTGCCCTTCTTGCTTGATGCATACTTACATGTAGCCGTAATTCCCTACTCAATGTATCTCTAAATTCTGATGTTTTCCAATTCTTATTTGATCTAACTCTATCAACATACCTCCTTGCAATCCAACTGGAAGTGATATTTTTGTTGTTATAATTCCACCCAAAACAAGTATGGTTGGGGACAAACGTCTTTATTTGAAAAGATGTGTCC
>NW_006252022.1:0-221 GCF_000226075.1 Solanum tuberosum
TGGATGATGTTTGGGAGGCTCTTGATGATCTAGACAAGCTTGGAATTCCCAGCGGTAACAGCCACAACCATCGGTGCAAAGTGATATTGACGACACGATTCCGAAATGTTTGTGTAGAAATGGAAGCTCAGACGATCATTGAAGTAGAAACATTATCTGAAGAGGAAGCATGGAGCCTTTTCAAAGAGAAAGTCGGTGATTTTGGCAACGATCCTTCTCTG
>NW_006252023.1:0-221 GCF_000226075.1 Solanum tuberosum
TATCACATACTCTCTTATAATTTGAATAATATATCATGATGCTATAAATCTTTTTAATTTAACTATTATATTTTTTTGAACTAATTTTCCCTGGCAAAAAAATTATAAATTAAAATAACATTTATAATTTATAAATAATTGACTATAAAAATCTACCCAATGTCCATTAGCCGACTCTACCTTTCTCTCCATAATATAACTTGGAAATAGGGTCCTACAAG
>NW_006252024.1:0-221 GCF_000226075.1 Solanum tuberosum
TTCTGTAGTTGACATGAAGTGAAGCTCAATTGTATGTGATTTATAGATCATAATCTTTATCCTCAAAGGTTCTGTTATTTGTTTGTAATGATATTTTATGTGTTTGAGGAACTCTTACAATATGGTACATGCATTCACCAAAGTAATGTGCTTTTAACGTAGGCATAATATATAAATGTGCCTTTGACTTGACTTCAACTAATATTTATGCCCTCCAACTT
>NW_006252025.1:0-221 GCF_000226075.1 Solanum tuberosum
ACTTAGGAGTAAACCCAACTAAGGCTTATCATGAACCAAATAAAGGAACCTTAATCAACACATTCACAACTTATAAGAGACCATCTACTCACCAGTGCTTTTAAACAAGGAAGGTCCTCATAAGCAACTCCTGCGCACCAACAACCTTACCACATCACTCAAAGTCTCATATGAGTACCACACCGGGTCTAAACTTCCTCAAACTCACTACACCTCTTAAG
>NW_006252026.1:0-221 GCF_000226075.1 Solanum tuberosum
TAATAGTTTCCTAGACCCCCTTTCTTATCTTCATAAGTTTGATTTAAATGTCCTTAGTATCAAAATCTGCATAGGGGTGATTGTTTTTTCTTCTTTGCTTGAATCTCTGCTTCCTTTGGCTTAGTAATTCTGTTTGAAAATAAATTGTTGTTCGCTGTTGAATTATTGCAAATTCACTGTTGTACATAAATGTCGCATAACTTATCATTTTGCTTGATACT
>NW_006252027.1:0-221 GCF_000226075.1 Solanum tuberosum
TGGCATCTGGAAAACAACCTCTTAAATCATCCCAAACACTATTTTCCCACACATCATCAACAAGGATAAGGTACCTTCTGCGCAATAAGGTTTTGCGAAGCTTATCAGCTAATTCATTGTCATGAAGTTCTCTATGCTGATCAGAATCCTCACCAATAGCATCATGTATCAAGCACAATAACAAGTCCTTATACGAATATACTTGAGACACACAACATTGT
>NW_006252028.1:0-221 GCF_000226075.1 Solanum tuberosum
CTTATGAAAGCTTTAGAATTACTTGAGGATATTCAAAGCAGGGGTCTTATTCCTGATACAGTGAGTTTTGGCACTCTGATAAATGGGTTTTGTGAGAATGAGGATTTGGATGGAGCTTATGAGCTATTCAAAAGAATGAAAAGGCAATATAAATATTCTCATACTACTGCAACATACAATATATTAATCAGTGCATTTGCTAAAAAGCTGAAAATGGACAT
>NW_006252029.1:0-221 GCF_000226075.1 Solanum tuberosum
GAATGGATACAGTTTGATGGTGTATGAATAAGCAAGTTCTCGCCTCTGACCTTGGTTATAGATCATCTAATTGGTAGAGATGTAACAACTACAAGTCTCCGGACCTATAATCAACAACCTAGTCATTAGTCATGTTTATTTTGTTAAAATAGAAATCTATATTAACATCAATAAAAAGAAATGAACCTTGAAACAGAAAATTAACAAACAAAATATGAAAG
>NW_006252030.1:0-221 GCF_000226075.1 Solanum tuberosum
GTAAAGTTTCACCAGAAGGAAGTGCTCGTTTAAATAACTTTAGTATGCTATCAACTGCTTTACCACTCAACCCATAAAGACACTTGATTTGGAACAGTTCCACAATTAGTGATAACTTGGAGAATGTCTCGCAACCAGGATAAAGTTGTTGTGCAGCATCCTCCAATAATTTGGAAAATGTGGAAGTAGATTCTGAAGCATCACCATGTTTATACTTAACC
>NW_006252031.1:0-221 GCF_000226075.1 Solanum tuberosum
ACATCTTTGTTTCCTCTTCCATTGCCAAAAGGCGTTCTGTTAATTGCTCATTCTCTTGAACTTCTGCAGACTATCAAAGGAAAAATTTGGCAAACTGGAAAACTGTGGACTATCGAAGGCCTTCCTTGGGATTTCTTTACACGGCTGTCCCTGTAATGTCTACCCAAACTCTCAACCTCAAGCTTCATTTGGGCCAAGGCTGCAGAGGCCCAGGCAACTTC
>NW_006252032.1:0-221 GCF_000226075.1 Solanum tuberosum
TGAGTCAGACGAGGGTGAAAAATTCATAGATGAAATTTGAAGCTTTCAAGATGCACGTTGGGTGTCACCACCTGAAGCGATGTGGAGGATTTACGAGTTTACTCTAAGCAAAATTCAACCAGCTATTATTAAACTACAACTACATCTACCCGGTAAACAAGCAGGTACCCTAAAACATATTATCAGATAGTATAAATACAAGTCACAGTTCTCCAATCAAA
>NW_006252033.1:0-221 GCF_000226075.1 Solanum tuberosum
TTCTTTACGTATTTCTTCTGGTGTTTTCCCTTTAATCTTATGGCAACTTCTTGACACATCATATCCAATATCTCTTTATCGTTAAGAAAATTAGCAGCTAACACTACTAAAAAACTGCTTAAAAACGACGGATTGAAAAGTGAGGACGACCACTCCAAAAAGCGATGCATTTTGCCACACTGTCTGTCGTTTTTTAATAAAAATAATTATTTTTAAAATTA
>NW_006252034.1:0-221 GCF_000226075.1 Solanum tuberosum
ACATGATGTAAGAATAAATTTGTATGATTCAATAATTATTAGTGTTAGTTACCATGCAGTTGAGTGCAATTCGTCAGCTCAAACATCATGTTTTTATGTAAGAAAAGCAAATATTTTCTTATTAATAAAATGGAATACAATTAAACATTCTTTAAATTACATGAAATTGAACAAAAGTGTTGTACTGATATTTCAATAAAAAAAATGTGCCTTTAATTAAT
>NW_006252035.1:0-221 GCF_000226075.1 Solanum tuberosum
CGCCCTAGATTCTATGATTTGAGTCACGAATTCAGAACCATGACTCACTAGGGAAGAATAAAATGACTCGAACTCATCTAGCGATCCTTTAAATTTTCCATCATAGCCATCAGAAAAAGGAGTAAAGCTTAATCCTTCGATAATTGGAAGCTTGGAAATACGATTAAAAGCTGTTAGGCTAGTGGAAAAAGTGACATTTATACCTAAATTAACTATTTTTT
>NW_006252036.1:0-221 GCF_000226075.1 Solanum tuberosum
GAGTATTAAGGACCTTTTAAATTAATTGAATTAGATATGAAAATTAAAGATGTAATATTAGGAAAAGGAAAAGGAAAAAGATGATATGTAACTATTTAATAGTTAATTAATTAGATATATAATATTTTAATTTAGTGTAGGGGCAAAATGATAATTCAATTTTGAAGTTGGGAGCTTCTCACTTTTAATAATACTAGTCCTAGACACGTGCTTTGCACGTG
>NW_006252037.1:0-221 GCF_000226075.1 Solanum tuberosum
AATACCGATGAATTGAATAATCCTTTTGATGAACAATATGTTTTGCAAGTCCTACGAGAAAATTTGAGTTTCATAAGTCTTGTGTGAACTCTTAGAATCTCATTGTGACTAGCCAAATTGTCGAGGTGAGGTTTGCAATGACCAATGCACGTGAGCATAACTTGTAGAGGCATGATCGATGATTTTGTTGAATGCCTTGTGTGGTGAGGTTTACTTGAAAT
>NW_006252038.1:0-221 GCF_000226075.1 Solanum tuberosum
TAAGGTACCTGAGCATGTGGTAAGCAGCCTGCATGTGAGGTTCTCTAGGATTCTGCATAAACTGGCTAAGATGTTGGACCCCATATGCAATATCTAACCTAGTATTGGTGAGAAAGTTGAGCTTCCCAATTAATTTTCTGTAGGAGCTAGGATCTGATAAAAGTGTACCCTCATTAGCTCTAAGTTTAACAGTTGCATCAAGGGGTGAATTGAAGCTGGAA
>NW_006252039.1:0-221 GCF_000226075.1 Solanum tuberosum
CATATTCTTTGACAATGAAAGGCTAACCAAGCTTTGTAGTTGGCCAATCGTGCTAGGAATCTGACCTGAGAACTGATTGCCAGATAAATCTAACATCCGCAAACTCCTTGTGTTTCCCATTTCTACTGCAAGAGATCCATTCAGCAAATTGGAGGACAAATCGAGAACTGAAAGATCTTTGTTTCTCCAAAATGTTGATGGAATATGGGAAACTAGTGCAT
>NW_006252040.1:0-221 GCF_000226075.1 Solanum tuberosum
TCAAATGAGCTAGGTTCCAATGAGCTTAAAATGGGTTGGGTCTTGACCCGCCCATTCAATATGTTTTATCTTAATAATTTTAATATATTATTATGCAGTCATTGCCTCACTTTATGTCCAAATGTCCATGTATCATAATTTATCAAATTAATAACTATATTCAATGGGTTTAGTAACTTTTTTTTAAAATTATCGTTCGATAACAAACAACGACAAAATAA
>NW_006252041.1:0-221 GCF_000226075.1 Solanum tuberosum
TGTTTATATTATTATTTAGTCATTGTGTTACTGTTTCGTCATTCTTAAATAGTTATTGTGGTGAGGTTGTTACATTTATTTATTATTAAATAGTTATTGATATGTTTATATTATTATTTAGTCGTTATGTTTATATTATTTTGTATGTTGTTGTTGATTTTATATGAATTTATGTTATACATTGCAAGTTAAAATTGGCCAATGAGAAAATCTCTCCGTCG
>NW_006252042.1:0-221 GCF_000226075.1 Solanum tuberosum
GAAGCACTCGCTTTCAGTAACATAATAAACCAAAGCCAACAATTGGATCAAGGAGAATTGTATTTAATGGAGATGCTAGTGGAGAGTGATTTATGAATACCGAGAAATTGTTTCTTATTCACCAACTAAAACTATTTGTAAGGGCAAGGCAACAACTACACTAAATAAGCTACAAAATGAAGGAAAATAGAGAGATTGAAGATGCTGGCCAGAAAGGGAAG
>NW_006252043.1:0-221 GCF_000226075.1 Solanum tuberosum
TAATTTTTTTGGATAAAAGAATAAATTTGTGTTATTTACTAATCCTTTTTTTTTTATATATAAAAAGATGATTGACCTAGGAGCGTAACCGCACACAAGATCATCTTTTTTAGAAATGAATACACACCAAGGATGGTAACCGAACACATGGTGGTATTTTATTTTATTTATTTTTAAAAAAAATGGATAATTCATGACTCAAATTTTATTTAACAATGAGA
>NW_006252044.1:0-221 GCF_000226075.1 Solanum tuberosum
ACTAAAACTTACATATAAATCAATCAAATGATCAAGTGACCAAATTGTTAGTTCCAGCAAGTCATAAAATGACTTGGGATCACTTTATGAATGTTTTAAATGATGAATATGATGAATAGTTGACATAAATACAAAATGAACAGGAGGTCATTACAACATAGTCTACTAGAAAGGACTTTCATCTACGAAAGTAAAAGTCAAGAAGTACTTGAAGGCTTAAA
>NW_006252045.1:0-221 GCF_000226075.1 Solanum tuberosum
AGCAGTAGTCAAGAGCCAGGGGATTCCATTGTGGAGTATTCCAGGAGTGACACCTGCATTTCCTGCTGAAGCGGAAACAAGAACGCCTTTCTCCATAGCACCAAATGAAGCTATGGCAATAGGGTCTTCATACAATGGAACATTATCAAATCCCATAGAGATGGATATCACATCGACACCATCAGCAACAGCTTGATCCATACCAGCAAGCACATCAGAAG
>NW_006252046.1:0-221 GCF_000226075.1 Solanum tuberosum
TTGGCATGTTTCTCATATGTTTTTGCAAGTATTTGGAGAAGAAAATCGCCTTGGGGGTGGGAGAACGGGGTGCGTGCAGATATTTCTGGAAAAGGGGTAGGGGGTATTTCTGCAAATGGATTGGGGTGTTTGGAGAAGAAGACTGTGGGGATGGGTGAGGGAATTTTATTGGCTAAATTTTTTTTAAAAATTATTTGGGCAAAAATTCATATGTCATTGAT
>NW_006252047.1:0-221 GCF_000226075.1 Solanum tuberosum
TTTTTGACCATTTGGAAGATGGACTTGGTTGTTAGAATGTGGTGCAGGTGATGAGTTTAACAAGGATTTCATGTTACAGACCATGTGATTGGTAGCACCAGTGTCAACCACCCAAGAAACTGTGGTTAAACCTGCAGAAAAACACCTTGAAGTAAAGCATGAAGTAGTATTATGAGGTATACCTACCATATTAGCCATGGCTCCTTGTGATGCAGAATCAG
>NW_006252048.1:0-221 GCF_000226075.1 Solanum tuberosum
TCAACCACATAGGCGTTTCTCATGTTCATAGGAGGAATTACCTTCTCCTAAGCATGACATGATATTTTACCCTTTTTATATCATCATAGGGTTCATTATGCAATGGCTTTCAAGTGCACATATAGATATGATCGACATTTCCACTCATGAGGCAATTAAGCAATTCATACTAGTTGCACCCTATAATGAGGATTATAGATCATCTACTAGTCTTATCATTT
>NW_006252049.1:0-221 GCF_000226075.1 Solanum tuberosum
AGCATTATTAAGTTTGTACGAAGCAGCACAAATGAGAGTGCGCGGGGAGGATATTCTCGAAGAAGCTCTTACTTTTACCACTACTCATCTCGAGTCCATGATCCCCATGTTGAGCAATAATCCACTTAAGGTTCAAATTATTGAAGCCTTAAACCACCCTATACACAAAGTTATACCAAGATTGGGAGCAAGAAAATACATAGACATTTATGAAAACATGG
>NW_006252050.1:0-221 GCF_000226075.1 Solanum tuberosum
GGAATATGACCTGTTAACTGGTTTGTATCAAGATCAACTCCAACAAGATTGACAAGTTTCCCTATTTCTGTAGGAATGGGACCAGAAATTTGGTTAACATAAAGGTACAAAATTTTGAGCTTGGTTAATTCACCTAAAGCTTTTGGAATCGAACCAGAAAGATTGTTTCTGTATAACATTAACTCCTCAAGTGACTTCATCTTCCCTATTTCTGCAGGAAT
>NW_006252051.1:0-221 GCF_000226075.1 Solanum tuberosum
CAAAATATTAGAGAATGTACTCTAAACTTGCAAAATTAAACAATTAAATTTAGCTTAATAGGTATTATGTGTAATGAGATAATAAATATGTGGTTATATGTACAATTATAATATGCATCTAGTATAATTCCTATTCAACAAATAAATAACTACAAATAAAAAATTATTATACACGATAAGACTTTAAATTTTAAAATTTGAGTCTTTGTATGGTTGATAAT
>NW_006252052.1:0-221 GCF_000226075.1 Solanum tuberosum
CACTCGTTAATCCAATAACAAAGTATGCTCTTGTCGTTTCTGTAACTGTAATGGCTATTGAAGATAAATTACCTTTACGAAAAAGTAAATTTATCGTGAGCTACTTCATCAGAATATTTTTGGTCATCAACACAGTCATTGTGGCGTTAACCGTTCCATTTATTGGATATGTCATGACATTTACGGACGTGCTTTTGGGAGTTACCGTGTCTATATTGTTA
>NW_006252053.1:0-221 GCF_000226075.1 Solanum tuberosum
TCTTCAAACCACGCCACAAAATCTCCTAGTACATCCTACCAACCAAACTTTGATTGAATCCAACATTGCTTTGCAAATTCACAATCTACCAAGCAATGTTTCACAGTTTCCAACGCTTGCAAACATCGAGGGAAAATCAAACTAGCTACACATTTTTTCTTGGAAAGGCTCTCACATGTAGGTATAAAATTTCTCAAAGCTCTCCAGATAAAGTTAAGCAC
>NW_006252054.1:0-221 GCF_000226075.1 Solanum tuberosum
TTATTAGGGGCATTGGAATATACGTGGTGGAATGTTATAGGTGTCTGTAAGTTGGCTCGGATACCATCTTTATCAAGATATTAAGGCGCAAGGCGCTAAGGAGTTATTTTCCTTGATACCCAAGATGTCTGTTTGTGCTGAGTAGGGAGTGTTTTCCACCATTTGGTATAGGTAGATTCAGGGAAGAAAACATCATCGCCAAGAAGGCTACTCTGGATCCA
>NW_006252055.1:0-221 GCF_000226075.1 Solanum tuberosum
TCTTCTTCTTCTTCACGTGACAATCGACATCCAGGGCCCTGATCCAACTACCTGCAGAACCCATACCCTAGCAGCCTCAATGTCAAATCCTCACGTCCCCTTTTCAGGGATTTCCAAATCTCTTCACTGATGGCCTTGGAAAAAGGGAATTCGGATTTCAAATTCAAGTTCTCACCCGTTTTCCTTCCTAAATCGACCCCCCTAATTCCTCTATATAACCA
>NW_006252056.1:0-221 GCF_000226075.1 Solanum tuberosum
GATATATGATAGTAAAAAAACGAAGAAGACATAACTAGAAAATATATTGCGGGATTTAACATGCTTACCCTCAATCACTAATGCTTGCATTAGAGTAGACGGTCTATATCACATCCTCCCCGCTTAGGGTGCGGCCCTTCCTCCGACCCTGCTAATACAAGATGCTTTGTACACGAAGCTACCCCGTAACCTTGAATGGCGTGCAAAATTGAGGAGTCATT
>NW_006252057.1:0-221 GCF_000226075.1 Solanum tuberosum
GCAAAGGTAAGGAATAATTCCAACAAACTCATCATATATAAGATAATATAAATATATTCTTTAACTTAAACGTAATGAAATCATCATCTAGTATGATAAGATACATTTATTTGAGGTGAAATCGAAAATGAAAGTACTATGGTTGGCTTGCCATGGAAATTTAAAAGGCAAAGTCCTTTATTAACGTTTGATTCCATGGCATCACTCTTGACAAGGTTGAT
>NW_006252058.1:0-221 GCF_000226075.1 Solanum tuberosum
TAGCTTTTGGGCTATGGGAGCTGTTAGAAATAAATGTTGTATAGTTTCCTCCTCAAACTCTTCACAACAATAGCATCTCGATGCTATAGTAACCCCCATCCTTTTAAGATTTTCCTCCGTGGCAATCCTTCCCTTCCAAATTCTCCATAGTAAAAAACTAAGCTTAAAAGGAATCTGTTTGCCCCACATATTCACCCTCCATTCCTCCTTCTCCCTTCTAC
>NW_006252059.1:0-221 GCF_000226075.1 Solanum tuberosum
AACTGTAAATCTAAATGACAAAGAGGATCGATCACTTGCAACAACACTCGCATAGTGAATACAACTTAACAATCCTCAAACTAAAGTAAGACAAATTAATTAAGTTGGGCAACATAACAGAACAAAGAGCAGTGACTATGAGTTCAAAATCAAGCAATGAATAAAACTTTCAAGCTAAAAGTAGCTACTGGACAAATCTAATGATTTTTCATGAGACACAC
>NW_006252060.1:0-221 GCF_000226075.1 Solanum tuberosum
ATGAAATAGAATTCTTAGGAATGATTATTTCAAAAAACGGAATAGAATTACAGACTCACATCTCTAAAAAGATAATAGAATTTCCTGACAAATTAACAACCAAACAGGAAATACAAAAATTTCTAAGATATCTAAATTACACAGGAGAATTTATTTCGAATTTAGCAAAAAAAAGGAAGATATTGCAAATATTAATAAGAAAATCCAATAGACTTGGATGG
>NW_006252061.1:0-221 GCF_000226075.1 Solanum tuberosum
AGGAGTGGCTTAACTCCTCCTTGATCCTGCTCAAGTCTTTTCTAAGTTGGGAGTTTATTTCAAGGGATTCAGTAAGTTTAGACTCATAGTCTTTTAGCTTTTCTACCAGCTCTTCCTCAAAGATACTAAGTTTTCTCTTTCCACCTGCTGAGGGACCAGGTTCCCCACCAGTCTCAGTGACACAGGTTTCTAAGATCCCTATTCTTATGCTCATTTCAGAC
>NW_006252062.1:0-221 GCF_000226075.1 Solanum tuberosum
ACAACATTTCCAGCAATTAGAAGAAGAATGTTTGAACTCTTCTTCTACACACATTATCTCTACATTCTATTCATGATTTTCAACCTACTCCACACTGGAATGTTCTATGCCTGCATTATGCTTCCTGGTTTCTTCCTCTTCTTGATCGATCGATACTTGAGATTCTTGCAATCCAAGCAAAAAGTTCGTTTGATTTCAGCCCGAGTTTTGACTTGTGAAAC
>NW_006252063.1:0-221 GCF_000226075.1 Solanum tuberosum
ATCAGGAACACTTGGTGATGAAGCGAACAACGTTGTAGCAATCGATTGAGTCCCCGGTAACTGGCTGTTGAACCCCGCGACGACGGCTGCCGGAACATCCCCATTGTTCTGCTGGAAATGTACAAGTCCTCTAGGGAAAGCAAACACTTCACCTTTAACAATATGTTTTGTAATCAAAACATTCGATGTTGTAATAAAGCCAACGTCTAATTCACCCTCTA
>NW_006252064.1:0-221 GCF_000226075.1 Solanum tuberosum
TATTTTGTAATTATTGGGCCAAAAGCCCATTTATCTCGATCACTATTGTGTTAGTCTAGGACAGGTACCAAGTGTTGGGCCAAAGGTCTCAAAAAGCATAAATTAGGCCCAAGTGTTGGTCCGGGCGAACAGAAAACCAAACCTGGGCCTGAACCTTCTCTCCCTCTTTATTTTATTTGTTTTCATATTTGTCTAATTGTTTATTTGCTAGTTAATTCTAA
>NW_006252065.1:0-221 GCF_000226075.1 Solanum tuberosum
TTTTTCTTTTTCACCGGAAGAGTAGTTTTAGATATGTATGTCCTAATGTATCTGTATTTTCATCAATTTCTAGTTGTCTGCATATTCGATTTGTGTACAACCTTATATTGAATTGAATTGGTGATCGACACACAGTGATGAACATGGTTGAATATACACATTAGATTCATGAATTCACATTACATTTATGCTTTTGAGATGTTAATTATTTCAGTTTTCTT
>NW_006252066.1:0-220 GCF_000226075.1 Solanum tuberosum
GATTGACCAACCAATTGCTAAACTCAACTTAATGGGTAAAAATTGCTAACCAAAAGTGCTAACTCTTCATGGGTATGATGAACTTTATATGAGGTACTTTTCTCTCGAACAACTACCTCATTTCGATTGAGTTCTCTCAAACCTCAATTTTGTAACATGAAGACCAACCCACAACATTACTACGTCCACTCTCTCTAGCTGGATACATAGAATGAGTCTT
>NW_006252067.1:0-220 GCF_000226075.1 Solanum tuberosum
GGAGTAGTTGTTGGCATAATCAGTTGCAAAGAAGAAGCAAGTTTCTTGGAAGTCGCACTTTTGGTGTCTTTTAGTCTTGCATTTAGAGTTTGGTGCTTTATTTCCTTGTAATCGCTCTTTATCATTTTGTTTTCTTTGTAATCGTATGTTGGTTTGATTTTATCTGTAAGTCCTTTTTTCTATAAATGAACTACGTCTGACCTAAATTCTCAAGAATGAG
>NW_006252068.1:0-220 GCF_000226075.1 Solanum tuberosum
AAGAAATTATCTAGGAAAATGCGACACCTTGAGAGACATCCAAGTGAAGATTCAAATTTCTATATACTAGTTCTTTATATTTTAACCTCTAGTCATGTATGAACTATTATGCAAATAAGTCTACCTGCAATGTTTGGGGTAGTTTGCCCAATCTTGCAACAACCTTGTGCTTAATGTGGTTTTCCTGATGGGTAAGTACAATTATTTGCTTACCAAAAAA
>NW_006252069.1:0-220 GCF_000226075.1 Solanum tuberosum
AAGAATATCCACGTTCAGAAGATGAAGATGCTTAGATGAATGTGTATACATAAATTAGGAACAAATTTAGTTATATGGGATAAGGTGGGAATGACCTTCATGACGGAAAAGATGAGGAAACGAGACTAAGATGTTTTAAATATGTGAAGAGGAAGTATAAGGATACGTCACTACTGAGAAGGTTTGAGAGGTTGAGTTAGGAGGTAGTTATAGGCCGAAG
>NW_006252070.1:0-220 GCF_000226075.1 Solanum tuberosum
AGCAATCTTCTCCATGTGGTCAGCCAATTTTTGGGATACCAACTTCCCATATGAACCCAAATTGATATTACTTTCCTCTTGCAAGACTGAAATGAATTTAGAGATAGTCACAGTTGCTCCAACTTCAATGCCTGTCTGATCTCTTTTGATGATTGAGAGTTCAGGAATGTGTCTGAGATCAACATAATGATCATATCGCTGAGTTTCCTTATAATAACCT
>NW_006252071.1:0-220 GCF_000226075.1 Solanum tuberosum
AATTCAATTCCTAAAGCCCTATCTTTTAATCCTAACCATTAATCTCGTCCCATTTAATCCTGACCACTCATCTTAGATTGTTTCAACGGATGAGATTAAATCAATTATTTCTTTCCTATTCTAATTTCAAAAGACCAAAACCCTAAAAACTATTCTCATTCTCTTCCTCTCACTCTAGCCAGTAGCGGAGCCAGGATTTAGATTGAGGGGTGTCAAAATA
>NW_006252072.1:0-220 GCF_000226075.1 Solanum tuberosum
CACTGAGCTACTACCCTTCCATTCTAAGATTGGTTCGCTGTGAAACTGAAAATGAACGATCCTAGTTCTACTGTCGATTGATGCATAATAGGAATGTAACCAATCCATGCCTAGAGTGACATCAAAGTCTACCATTTCTAACTCTACAGGATGTGCTAAGGTGATCTTTGAGAGACTGTGACAGGGATATTTCTGTATACCCGTCTAGCTATAACTGGGT
>NW_006252073.1:0-220 GCF_000226075.1 Solanum tuberosum
CATTTGGGTTTATGTCATATGCTTGAGTTGATGTTTCGTACTTGAATGATATTTTTTTTATTCGATTCGTCGTTCTTCTCTAAGTTCTGTCGATATAGGATATAAATATGTGCGTCGCATTTATTGCTAGTTATCATACTTTCAAGTTTGAAAATGTCTTATGTTTGCTTAAAATTGTTGAAGGTTCATACCCCTGTGACTTCATTATTGGTTGCTATTA
>NW_006252074.1:0-220 GCF_000226075.1 Solanum tuberosum
AAATGTCCTGGTTAGCTAGAATGATCATGAAATTGACCTAGGGTTAGGACTAAGTAATAATTCGGATTTAATTAGGCCATTGTTCATTGATTGTGGTATTTTATTCTTGTTATACTTTATTCTTATTTTAGACCAAGAACAAGACAAGACATTAATTAAAAACTCAAGTTCTATAGAGTTTTCGAGGCTTGATTCGAGGTAGGTGATGGTTGTTTGTTTT
>NW_006252075.1:0-220 GCF_000226075.1 Solanum tuberosum
ATCCAAGGATTAAAATTAAACCTAAAAGTAGAAGATATATATTCTATGGAAAACAGCCTAAAATACTTTTGAAGTATTTGAAATGGTACAAAATTATCTTTCACCTATCTATTGGTCCAAATTTGACCACTTTTTAAACAAATTTTCATTTGAATTATTTAAATACGTAGCGGTCAACCATTGATTATAATTTAATTAATTAATATAATTTATAAACCCA
>NW_006252076.1:0-220 GCF_000226075.1 Solanum tuberosum
TTTGGATTAATTGCTTAGAATGATGTATATGAAGAATTTGAAACTGAGAATTTCTATCAAATTAAAACTTGGATTACCTGTGAAGATGGAGAATAGGGCAGAGCTAGTGAAACGCTAACGTGAATAGGTTGCAGATCGATATATTGGGCAGTCGACTGAAGCGGGAATAGGGTTTTTCTTTTAATTTTTAATTTTAAAGTTTATTATTAATAATTGGAGG
>NW_006252077.1:0-220 GCF_000226075.1 Solanum tuberosum
TATAGTCAATGCACATTCTGAGAGAACCATCTTTCTCCTTTACGAACAACACTGGTGCTGTAACGACTCGGAAAGATGATAGGTTAAGCAAGAGCCTATGACTTTGTGTTGACTTTATAATGAGGTTCTATGAGGGGTTTATATGTAATTTTGTTTTAATTGTGTAACTCTGACAATTTAAAACGAATAAGAAGAAGCTTGAAATTGGAAGTAGTCACTT
>NW_006252078.1:0-220 GCF_000226075.1 Solanum tuberosum
ATGTATCTCAAGTTCTCATCTAAATTTAATGTTAGTTACAAAATTAATTACAATAATCAATGACTTGATTGTTCTACTATATGTGGAAAAACTTCATAAATGTAAATTTTGGAATGTATATCTCAAGTTCTTAACTGAATTTTAGCCTTTTAGGCCTATTCATTTATGCTTGGTGTAATTTGACAAATATTGTTTTGACATAATGTATTATTACAACAAT
>NW_006252079.1:0-220 GCF_000226075.1 Solanum tuberosum
TATTAAGCCATTCTTAATGTGGGTTTATATCCTTTCTTGTTTGAGAATCATGAGGTATGACTTACTTCTTAATTTTAGTGCTGTCATACTTAGGCATTGAAGGATGGTGACTCTTTCATGGACCTTGGCAAGCTCAAGGAAGCACTACCATTTTATGAGAAAGTTATGAATAAGTTGCCGTTTCAGGTGATTTCTTGTACTAGATGGACTTCAACACTTA
>NW_006252080.1:0-220 GCF_000226075.1 Solanum tuberosum
AGTGAATAACTTTTTTAGGTTAAAAAAAATATTAAAATTAAAAAAGAAATATATTGTTTTTAAAATAATTAATTAAAAAGTCTTTTTTTCTTCCCCACTACCCCTTTCTTTTTGGCCACGCCTGGAAACATTTTTTTTTCTTCTCCACAATTTACTAACATCGGAGACCAGCGACTGATTCACCGGAGACCAGCGCTCGCCGGAGACCACTGAATCGCAG
>NW_006252081.1:0-220 GCF_000226075.1 Solanum tuberosum
CTGACCCGAGAACGCCTGACTCGAGGATGCCTGACCCAAGGACTTCTGACTCGAGGACGTTTGACCCTAGAACGCCTGACCCGAGGATGTCTGACCCGATGACGTCTGACCCGAGGATGCCTGATCAGACGTCTGACTCGAGAATGCCTGACCCGAGGATGCCTGATCAGACTTCTGACTCGAAAACGCCTGACCCGAGGATGCCTGACCCGAGGACTTC
>NW_006252082.1:0-220 GCF_000226075.1 Solanum tuberosum
TATATATATATATATATCCTCTTGATTTATTGGTCGTTTACTTTAGATTTTAACTTTTTTTAATTAGTGAAAATTTTGACTTTGGTCACTAGACGGAGGTTACTTATTACCCTACCATAAGTAGTGGTTAGTCCCCTTTTTATCATTGAGACTAGATAATGTTGCCCGTGCTATGCACAGGCCTAATAATATAAATGATATATTTTGGGGCTAATAACCG
>NW_006252083.1:0-220 GCF_000226075.1 Solanum tuberosum
CTTATGTTAATTATATAATAAAGGAAAAATGCTTAAAAATGCCATTGAACTTTGAAAAAGAGCTCATTTATGTCATCTGTTAAACAATTGGCTCATCCATGCCATTTTCGTTTGAGAATTAAAGGCTCATCCATGCCATTATTTGTTCACTGAAAATAGTTTCGGTTTTGCAAATCATTTTTTCCACGTGGTAAATTATCATTCGGTCATGTCATTAATT
>NW_006252084.1:0-220 GCF_000226075.1 Solanum tuberosum
CTAGTTGGAACATTAAGGGCTGCAAAGAAAAGGAAATTCCTAACCTATGATGGTGAGCTCCTCCTCCAAGGTGTTCATGACAATGTCGAAATCATTCTCAAGCCACCACTTGTTACCACTTCATAAGTAACCAATGTTGTTGAATTATTCTACTTTTTAATTGGGAGTGTGTACAAGTTACTGGACGTGTCCAATTATTTTACCCTGAATGGTGTGTGTG
>NW_006252085.1:0-220 GCF_000226075.1 Solanum tuberosum
CTCCTAATAGGCCCCCTAGACACCAAGCAAAACAAGTAGGACGGGCATTTAGCACATAAATCTCAACTTGGCCTCTAGATTTTAATTAACATGCTTGCAAACACACATTATTGTAAACGGTCTCATGCTTAAGTGTGTGCATACAAAACAAGCAGCATAACAATATTTACTGAATTTAGAGGGTAGAAAATTATTACACATGCAGAAAGTAATTAATTGC
>NW_006252086.1:0-220 GCF_000226075.1 Solanum tuberosum
GTATATGCAAGCTCTGAACAATACAGTTTCCAGAACAATATTATCAATTTAAACTTGTAAATAAGATAAAAACAATAGTGTTTGGCTTTCATGAAATATTTAAAACTTACCAGGTGCAACATAGCCATATGTGCCTGCAAGTGCAGTGCAATTCGATGAATCTGGCTTGAGTAGCTTCGCTATGCCAAAGTCTGCAACACGAGCTTCATACTCAGAATCA
>NW_006252087.1:0-220 GCF_000226075.1 Solanum tuberosum
AGCAATTGAGTGTTTATACAGACATCTAGTCAAAATTAGGAAAGACATAACTACAAATAAATAATATCTATGTAATTGATTCTATCTAATATACACAATATTCTCAAAGAGAGTCAAGCAAGGAGAATAATAGTCTCTTGTAAAGTTACTTAATACAATGTTATCCTTCACTAAAAGCTACTTACTAAAATATTACCTTAAAAAATAGTAGCAGTAGTAG
>NW_006252088.1:0-220 GCF_000226075.1 Solanum tuberosum
AGACTTGACCTATATATTAACCATCAATTAAAATAATTATTTAAAATTACTCAACAACTAAATAGCCATAATTAAATAAATAACCCAAAATTCCTATTTAAATTTACGGAAAGAGTTAAAATAGTTCTAGTGCTCAAAACGACCTAGCGGATCGTTACAATACTGAATTAATCAAATTCAATTCAACTTCAGAAAATTGAGCAATCTTAATTATAAAGAA
>NW_006252089.1:0-220 GCF_000226075.1 Solanum tuberosum
CACATTTAGAATTGCACAAAAAAGACTATTTATCTCAAAGAGGTTTGAAGAAAATTTTGGAAAAATATAAATATATTCTTTCATATGGATTTAATTTAAACTCGTAAACTCCTAAAAATTATTCGTATATGCTGATAATTACTCATGGACACTAGTGTTGAAATTTATTATACATATTGAAATTTTACTTTTAACAAAAAAAATCAGTATTCCAAGTAAA
>NW_006252090.1:0-220 GCF_000226075.1 Solanum tuberosum
GCTTAACATGGAGCAAGCTTATTGTAACAACAATGGCGAAATTTGGCTCTTCTGGAACTCTGACATGAAATACAATATCCTTGAAGTAGAATATCAGCACATGACTTGTGAACTAAAAAATCATGTCGAATGCAATGCAAAATTCCTTGTCACCTTTATCTACGCAAAATGCAAGGAACACCTTAGAAGACCTCTATGGGATAAACTTATTCATTATTCA
>NW_006252091.1:0-220 GCF_000226075.1 Solanum tuberosum
ACCACCAAGACCCGGATATGAATCAACAAATTGGAGACTTGGGTGGAACTTTAAACTCTAACGAACGTCGGGAAATGAGGACAAACGAGAAAGAGGGATGATACTCAAACTAGAACTAGCCGCCCCTTCCCTTTCTTGAATATATTTCTATAAGTTCTGGTTGTTTTTGCCTAAGCTGCTCTTACTGTTTTTGCTCCCCAAAAATCCTCCTCCCCCCAAA
>NW_006252092.1:0-220 GCF_000226075.1 Solanum tuberosum
CAAGATCAACTGTATGGTTATCTGGATGGTAACTCCAATGAAGAACAGAGTTTAGTAGAGGCAGAGCATTACAAGTTGCAAATATTTGGTTATTTCTGAATGCAAAAGCAGAGCAATTTTGATTCTGACCATAACTAGTAGAAAATAGAGTTGAAATCAAGATTGATGAAAATAATAAAGTTGTTAAAAGTTTATTCATATTTGTGCTCTGTTTTTTTTT
>NW_006252093.1:0-220 GCF_000226075.1 Solanum tuberosum
GTTGCTTTTATATAAGTTACACCTTGATCGAGACAAATAATTGACGATTCATCTTCAGCAAATCGACCAGCTAAAGGGTAAAGATGTGTTAAAATCCTCGATAAGGACTCTTCGAGCTCATCATTTTTCATGTTATTGTCACAATGAGGATAGAAAAGAACAAGAGGTAAGTGTGCTACATCCGCCACTTGATCAAAGAAAGATAACTTGTAATTTTTAA
>NW_006252094.1:0-220 GCF_000226075.1 Solanum tuberosum
CAAAAATCCAAGACCGCAATAATGGTAGTATTCCCTAAGGCAATCTTACTTATGGTGACTTGATAAGCACCATCAACGTTGTTGCCTTAGAACTCTGCACTGATATCAAACTCAAACAGCAGCTCAAGAAAGAGCAATCTTCTTCTAGAAAGGAACTCGGGAGTTTTTGCAGGGATTTTGGTTGTATCACTCCACCAGATAAAATCAAGAAAGACAAGAG
>NW_006252095.1:0-220 GCF_000226075.1 Solanum tuberosum
ATGTTTCATGCATGATGGGCTGCAAGTCTTGAGTCTTTATTTCCGTAAGGTGTTTAAAGTATCATTCAAGGACGAATGTTCCCAAGGGGAGATAATGTTACGACTCGGAAAAACCAGCAGGTCAAACTAGAGCAATACATGTGAGTTGTTGAGTTTGATGTGGGATTTTATATTGTAAAATGGTTTCCCGAGCTTAGGTTGAGGAGTTTAGGGGTTAAAC
>NW_006252096.1:0-220 GCF_000226075.1 Solanum tuberosum
AGTATTAAAGAAAGGGTTACTTAGCATTGGGGGCTAAATTGTAAATAGTAAAAGTTAGAAAGTTAGTTAGGAAAAGTTAGTTACAAAATATTGTATATAAATACTTGTATGGTGGTGGCTAAATTGATACAGAAAAGTTGAATAAAAATTGTGCTTAATAAAGCTTCTTCTTCTTCTCTCTTAGCTTGACTAGAGTTGTTCTTCAATGGTGAAATCTAAC
>NW_006252097.1:0-220 GCF_000226075.1 Solanum tuberosum
TACATATTACCATGAATTTAGCACTATCAAAAAATAACATTAAAATAATATCAAGATTAAGACATTTAACAAAAGAATACTATAATAAAATCTTTAAAATAAAATACTCACCAATCACACTACCACTTCCAGTAAAATTATAGGAACAGTAAAATTATGGCTACAAAATTTAACAAGTGAAATTATGGTATCAGAGCTATGGATAATGAGAAACTAAGGA
>NW_006252098.1:0-220 GCF_000226075.1 Solanum tuberosum
AAAAAAAATAAGATTTTATAATTAATTAAATAGGTTAGAAACTTGAGAGAAGGCGACAACAAATAATTATTTTAAGAAAAGAAGGTGTAAAAGTGACAATAATCATTTCAATAATAAACATATAATTTTAGTAGATAAATAGTCATAATAGTAAAAATAGTTACGAAAAAGGATAATTTGATGAGTTATTAAATTAGAAGCTCGAAAACAATGAATTGGA
>NW_006252099.1:0-220 GCF_000226075.1 Solanum tuberosum
TTGGTTCACGGTTCCAATTAACGCCCAGTAGATCAACTTACTCCCCGTAGGTCATAGGCGTAGGTCAGGCCTGAGTTGTCCTGCAACATTTGACCCTCAGGTCCAAACGACGGACCCAAACCACGCCCAGTCAACTCATCCATGGTCCGTAGATGGGGATCCGTAGGTGGTGCCAGATTTTAGATTTTTAGTTTAAGTTAGGGGTTTGGGAATTAGTTAG
>NW_006252100.1:0-220 GCF_000226075.1 Solanum tuberosum
AAGTGTCAATATGTAGTAATTGAAAGCAACGAGTTGAAGAGATAGAACTAAGAGGGAATGGTGGCTTAGTTTGTCTAGCCATGGGACATATATCGCAAGGAAAGTCATCCTTCTCAGTAAAAGAGACAGTATGTATATGTTTCATAGCCGCATAAGGCAGGTGTCCAAGTCTATAATGCCATAATTTAGAAGAAGAGAAAACATTGGAAACAGAAACATC
>NW_006252101.1:0-220 GCF_000226075.1 Solanum tuberosum
TCCTTAGCTATTGAGCCAGTTAACCCTCACGGCAAAACGACCCATTTTCAAGGTCAAACAAACCCCGGGGAAGGGAAACCCTTCATTTTGCCGATTTTCGTGTTCTATAGTCAATGGAATTTTTGATAATCTTGAATTTCGACATAATTTTTAAATATTTTTTTCGTGGACGTCCAATAAAGGTCTTAGCTATGAATCCAGTTAGCCCTCACGGCCAAAA
>NW_006252102.1:0-220 GCF_000226075.1 Solanum tuberosum
AAAAAAAAAGGATTAATGTTTTAAAAAAGTGTTAGAATGTCTCTTCTTGAAACATACAGCAATCAGCTTACATCTTTATTAGTTTTAGAATCAAACAAAACTATCATTTTTTCTCTTTTCCAGTAGTAACATACAATAATCAGCTTTCTCACTTGCTCTGTTAGGCTTGAAAGCTTAACAACACTTCACTTGTAATTCATAATGGATTTCTCAACTTGAA
>NW_006252103.1:0-220 GCF_000226075.1 Solanum tuberosum
AGTAGAAAAAGGGTATAATTTGTTTTATTTTTCTAAATAAAAGTCATTAAGCTGTCTCAACTCATCCTCCTGATGCTTATTGCATGACACATAAATTTTAAAAAGTATCTACAAAATCATTTTGTATTAGTGTGTAAATGACTTTCCATGCAATTATAGGGGCATCTTGTGTCTTTTTCCCTTGATTAAACAAATATAAGATGATAATGTGTAACTTTTG
>NW_006252104.1:0-220 GCF_000226075.1 Solanum tuberosum
TAATAGGATTGTATAAACTTATTCCTATTCTAATAGGGTTGTATAAACCTACAATTTCTCCCTCTACTTCCTCCTCCCCAACATGCATCACCCCATTTTAACAACTCTATGAAGTTCTTTTGTGTATTCTCGACTAATACCCATATAAATTTTTTGTATTTGAGTCCCCCTCATTTAACCATAGCGCCTTCGATCTTTCTCCAACTCACCTCTTGGACCA
>NW_006252105.1:0-220 GCF_000226075.1 Solanum tuberosum
TATGTGATAATTTAATTAAAATTGATTGGAGAGGAAAATATTGATTCCTTAATGATCGCGCGTAGCGCGGTCAAGTTCCCTAGTTTATAAATATTACCCAAAATGGTCATTCGATCATATTATTTTCAAAAAAATAGCCACACAACCTTTTTTTTCTTCTTCTGTATCTTCTTCGTCTTTCTTCGTCGTCTACCTCCTCCCCCTCCTTCTTCTTTTCTTT
>NW_006252106.1:0-220 GCF_000226075.1 Solanum tuberosum
TGGGAGCATTGAAGGTAGAAGTTATCTCTTAATTGGTCATCAACTTTGCAATGACAACCCCTTATATGTATGCTTCACAAATTCTCATTCATAGCATTATTATGAATTCCTATCATTAAGCATTTCAAGTAATCTGTTCTGTGGTTAATAATAGGTTAAATTGAACTGATTTTTTAATTAAATAAGCAACAAGTTAGGCTGAAGTTGTTGCTCATAACCT
>NW_006252107.1:0-220 GCF_000226075.1 Solanum tuberosum
AACCAGTAGTTAGCTACAAGAACCTTCAAATTCTAGTCTCATTTATATTTTTTGTAAACAATAAATATGAGTATCAAATCATTATCAAAATAGTATATGATATTTAAGTTTTTATCAAATCATGAAATTTCATTTTGTTAATGATAATCATATCTTAAGTAACAGTAAAATAAGTTTAGTAATGGTAGAAAATTTAAAACAATGGTAAAAACATATCTTA
>NW_006252108.1:0-220 GCF_000226075.1 Solanum tuberosum
TCATAGCTTTTGTTGAAGAACTTATGATATGAAACAAATTAAAATATGGTTAATTTATGCACCCATCGATGTAATTTCTCAAATTCCAACGTTATGTCATCCTTTTCTTAAGAATTACCAAAATCATAATTAGTGTAAAAATAATTGTACCATCGTTGAATAATTAATAGTTAAGCAAAGTTTAAAGAAGAAAATATCATGTATTACTATATGAAGATTG
>NW_006252109.1:0-220 GCF_000226075.1 Solanum tuberosum
TTTCAAAATCAGTGCAGAAACATTTCACATTCTCCAAGAAAACATATGCAGCATATGAAAAGGCTTGAACTAGGATCTCTGGAAAAGATAAAATAAGACGAGTTGGTTTGCATCAACTCAAGGAAATAGGTCAGGTATCCGAATAGTAACTAAAAATGTTTAGCTGGAAATTTTTGGGCCAACGTTGTTCAACCATTCAAAATTATTTTGTTATGATGAG
>NW_006252110.1:0-220 GCF_000226075.1 Solanum tuberosum
GTGGTGAATTCCAACTTAATTATGCTTCAGTCGTGTAAAACTAAATGGATGACTATAAACATGAATAAAACTGAAAATACTCATATTTATATACCTTTTAGGAGTTCATTGGATGACCCAGAAGCACTGCCAATGAAAATAGATTTTGGTCCATTTTGCTGGGCACAATCAACGATCCTTAAAGCCAATCAATCCCTGCAATTGGATCCATGGTAAAATG
>NW_006252111.1:0-220 GCF_000226075.1 Solanum tuberosum
TTTTTCAAACCCTCTATACCTAGTAAAATGATGTCACATAAATTAGAATAAAAATAATATTAAAATTAAAATTTACATTTCTCATTAATTAGATAAATAATTTGCATTTTTAGTTAATTAAGAAGTTGAGATCAACAACAGCAAAACAAAAACAAAGAATATTAAATTGATTATATTCTAGCATAATACTACTTAATCAATTTCAATTACTATTTGAGAA
>NW_006252112.1:0-220 GCF_000226075.1 Solanum tuberosum
GATTGTATTACCTTCATACTCTGCTCTCCTAAAGCAAGGGAACTTAAGTCATTTGCAACCTTGAGCCACAAGGACGCCTCTCTTCCCATTTTTGCAATAATTCCAGCAATCAGAACAACCACAAGAGGCAATCCCTTACAGTGTTGGACAATTTGTAATCCTGCTTCCACTAGATTTGAGGGACAATTCTCTCCTCGAAACACTTTCTTCTGCAATAATA
>NW_006252113.1:0-220 GCF_000226075.1 Solanum tuberosum
TGACAAAAGCTATTGATGATCACCATGCCAATTGATGGGATCTATGTTGCTCGGACTATTAAAAAATGTCATCAGGTGTGTGTCGAATTCTTTAAAAATATTGCATTTTTTAAGAATCTGACATAAGTATGACAATATTTTTGAAGAATTCGAGCAACTTAGGATGGGATCATATATATTCATGTGAGCTTTACATAAATACCATATGCTTTGTTTGTTG
>NW_006252114.1:0-220 GCF_000226075.1 Solanum tuberosum
TCCCCGTGGTCCTCACTTGGGCTGGGTCTGGAGGCTTCATGTTGGGAGTCTACTGGTTAGACTCCACGGAAGCTCCCACAGACCGTGTGATGAACCACGGACCGTGAATTCTTCTGTGGTCTTCACTTGGTGTGGGAGTCTGAGGGGTTGGCCAAGGGAGATCACTGGTTAATTTTACGGACCCTCCCAAGGTCCGTGTGAAGGACCATGAACCGTGAAA
>NW_006252115.1:0-220 GCF_000226075.1 Solanum tuberosum
ATTGTTGTCTAATCTATATCACTAAAATATTTAGAATAATAACTTTGACGAATTTCGTAAGAAATAACAAAATTTAAAGAATATTTTCAAAGCCAGTTACTTAAAATCAGTAAACGAAATAGAGCCTGAAAAGATTAGAAACAATATTTAAGATATTTTTCTCAAGGAAGAAAAATAAATCAAGTCTACTGAATGCTCAATGTTTCCTTAAGGAAATTAT
>NW_006252116.1:0-220 GCF_000226075.1 Solanum tuberosum
AAGTACTAAAAAAACACGTGAGTGCTCTTCCAGAATCTGAGTCCTGAGATATAAAAAATACCAACTAGGTATAAATAAGATGAGACTAATAGAACATGAAGGACCAAGTCATTTTTTTGGTTTTCTGTACTTTTATTTAGTTAGTCGTACAACCTCTAGAAATCCATGCAGATTTAGCTAAGCTTAGAACATGGTGAAAGCAAAAACCCTTATGAGTGAT
>NW_006252117.1:0-220 GCF_000226075.1 Solanum tuberosum
AAGCAGAATTCATGGACCATCAAAGGAGCTGCAACCCTGTTGTCAAAGTTGAAACACAATCCGCGAGTTCAGATGCAGACACTTCAGACAAGAAAGAGAACTACGTTCAATTGCACCATGTTAAAAGTCATGTTGCTTACTCATATACTGATACAGATGGGGAAAGTTCAGCCAGTACGATTGGGGATTTGCCTAGAACATACTCAACCCTGCAGCAACA
>NW_006252118.1:0-220 GCF_000226075.1 Solanum tuberosum
AAAGTCAGCAGTACAGTTTGTAGAAAAATCCACAATAATTCTATACCTATTACCTGAAGCAATATCAATTGCTCACACGTGGAAATAAAAGAGCCTCCAAGTGGTAATACCTAATCAAATTGGGCCAAAAATTATGAGGCCTCACAATACAATTTGAAATGTGTTTGGCTACAGTACAATTTGCTCCTAGCACAACTCCCACTTCTAAATAGTGGTACCA
>NW_006252119.1:0-220 GCF_000226075.1 Solanum tuberosum
TCAAAACAATACATAAATAAATTTTCATAGCTACTAATTTTTTAAAAACCACAATAATTCTTGAGACCCGGTCCATTTTTAGCACCTAACTTAATATATTTATTAAATTCAGGCAACTTAAAAGTCTTGAACATTAAAGGGTGTTCTTCATCCACTAATTCTTGTGGGACCTTCACAGTGTAATCTGGATTTGGAAAGGAAAAAACTTGAATAGAGAATC
>NW_006252120.1:0-220 GCF_000226075.1 Solanum tuberosum
ATATATATTATTTGACTCTCGAAATTCAAATCACTATATTATTATGCGAGTGATATCATACATCTAGCATCTAATCTATAAAAATTGTAGTGGAGTAATAAGTATCTTTTAGCCATGAAACCTAATAGGGCTATAAAGTCATGTTTACTAGTGAACATTTTACCCAACCAAAAAAATGCAAAACTATCTAGCCGAAGAAAATCTAAATTTAATTAATTAC
>NW_006252121.1:0-220 GCF_000226075.1 Solanum tuberosum
CCCCCCTGAACTGTTTAAAACAGGAATTATTACAAATTTGAAGAGAGAAGAAAGATGCTATTTCTATTGATGCTATTCAGAAATTTGTTTTATCATGCTATTCAGATGGTGGGTAGGAAAACAAATTTGAAGAGAGAAGAAATATATTGTTGGAAAACAAATTTGAAGAAAGAAGAAAGATATTGTTGAAACTTGGAACTTGAAAAGTGGGTGGGAAGGA
>NW_006252122.1:0-219 GCF_000226075.1 Solanum tuberosum
CAAAACACCACACATCCCAACTCCAGAAGCATCACAATAAATGATGAAGTTTACACCCTCCTCACGTAAAGTCAAAATAGGAGCCGATGTCAGCAAGGTCTTGAGCTTTTGGAAGCTCTTCTCACACTCATCATACTAATGGAAGCTCACACTCTATCGAGTCAATCTGGTAAAACAAAATGCAATAGTGGAGAAGCTTTGAACAAGTCATATATAATA
>NW_006252123.1:0-219 GCF_000226075.1 Solanum tuberosum
AGTCATGCAAACATTACAAGGAAAAGACCAGGACACACTTCAAGCTCCTAAGAAGATTTCTTTTCGAGATGTGAACAGGCAAGGACATGTGTGCACCCGTGTTCACGATGCAGTATAAGTGGTATATTTCATATGAATCTCATATTACATAAAGCACTCAAGAAATTCTAGAATCAGATAGAAAAGAGAGAACTTGAAATGCAGAAATAAATCGACATG
>NW_006252124.1:0-219 GCF_000226075.1 Solanum tuberosum
AAAAGTAATATCTTTTAATAGGAATAAGATTTGTTTAAAAAGAAAAGAAATAATATGTTTATACTGAAAAATATATTTTTGACTCAGTTAGTAACAAGTGGAACATTTCCAGAACAAACTATCAACAGAAAGAACATTTTTGGACCAAAGTATTGAGGACAAGAACATTTTTGGACTAAACTATAAATTGAGGTCATTTTTTATCATTTCACGTAATTT
>NW_006252125.1:0-219 GCF_000226075.1 Solanum tuberosum
CGCGGGAGGGTTGAGTACAATCTTGAATTGCGACAAGATCATGTCCTTTTTTGATGATATAAGTAATAGTGTGTATCATCTGGATTTTTTTTAGAAGTATTATGAAGTACACCAGCGAAAAACCTCGTTGTTTCATATGGTTGGAAGAACCTAAGGACGTAATTGAACGATCAAGGCAATCTAGGATACTTTCACACCAACTACCTCCCTATGAATATG
>NW_006252126.1:0-219 GCF_000226075.1 Solanum tuberosum
AACCAAATAACACTCTTATATATATATATATTCTAACTAATTAAATAAAAAATGATTTTTGACTTGATATATTTTTTCAAGGTCTATACACCAAGAAATACTCTTATCCGAGCTAATCAAAAGTTTTAGGAATCTTTACCTTTAGGTCAAGTTTCATACACCAAGTAACACTCTTATCCTAACCAATCAAGAATTTTAAAGGATTTTTTACTTAAAATT
>NW_006252127.1:0-219 GCF_000226075.1 Solanum tuberosum
CTGGAAACTCTTTTGTAGGTGTTCTCAATACCAGAATGCCCCCCGATAGGTTTCTCATGCCAGATTTTGAGGATCTCTTCTCTCAACACTGGATTTGCACCCACAACCAACTTGCCCTTCCTTCTGAGTTGTTGATTCACAAATGTAAACTCCTTGACCCCCTCTTCTTGAGACTGGACCCTGATCAAAAGCTCCTTGATAGTAGTATCTTCAGCCCAA
>NW_006252128.1:0-219 GCF_000226075.1 Solanum tuberosum
TCTTGTGTTTAGGTGATTCAAAATCTATATATATCTATTAAAAAATACCTTAAACATATTAGTGCAATTTTTTGTCGTGAGGATTCAAGTGAAAACCCTGGCAACCCCCTAGTTCCACCCTTGGTTGTAACATAATTTTTCATCTTGTACTAGAGAACTATGCAGCAAGTAATAAAACTGAAGTATTAGAATGAGAGAGCTATGTATTATCAGGAAGGA
>NW_006252129.1:0-219 GCF_000226075.1 Solanum tuberosum
AGGCAAAGCTAATTTAAAGTAAATTAAACCACCACATTCAAACAAATTTCCTCCCTAACACATAGCTGACCACAAAACTATGAAGAAATGTCTAAACAATGCTTTATACTACTAAAAAATAAAGGCAGTAGCAACCTATGCACTAATGGAATAAGACTAAGTCTTTAAATAAACAAGTTTATGCTTATAAGAGTTAACTTGAACACAAAAGAAAAATTA
>NW_006252130.1:0-219 GCF_000226075.1 Solanum tuberosum
CTGGGGCTCGTTCGACCTTCAAAATAGGACGTTTTGGCTATCCGGCCTAACTGTCTCCATAGCTAAGATCTTAATAGACGTCCACAAAAAATTTCGTTAAAAATGAGATCGGAATTCCAGATCACTAAAAAGTTCATGAACTATAGTACACGAAAATTGGCAAAAATGGGGGTTTTCCTGCTATGGTGCTCGTTTGACCTTCAAAATGGGACGTTTTGG
>NW_006252131.1:0-219 GCF_000226075.1 Solanum tuberosum
GTTAGTAGATATTTTCCCTCTCTTATGTTTTACTAAATTATTTTTATTGGATACTTAAATTAAGTAAATTCAGTTTTTGAGTTTCATCTTGATTGATTTATTTTCGTTCGTGTGATGTAAATAATATATTTTATATTTTCTTAATATTGTTTTATACCATAATATAATAAGATGAATCTCTATTTTTATTTTCTTGATTTATCACCTTTTAAACAATAA
>NW_006252132.1:0-219 GCF_000226075.1 Solanum tuberosum
ATAATCAACAACATGCAACTAACGAACCAATCAAGCAAGCTGATCAACAACATAACAAATAGACAGGTACAGTTTCTATTACTACACAAAATACTTATATTGATCTTGAAGTGCAGGAACCAATAAATAGTTCAGAAGGGTTGGACAATGGCAGTAAGGCTGATAGTAGGATCCAGCCTGCACCAACAGCTTCTGACAAAGGCAAAATTAAAATTTCAC
>NW_006252133.1:0-219 GCF_000226075.1 Solanum tuberosum
CATTCATGTCAAAACGGTATCATAAACTTAAGACAAAAGTTATTTGAAGAAAAGAACCTTAGAATCATAGCAACCTATCATTTTATAAACACTTTAACACTCAAAGACATTTGAATTAAACCTATAGAAATAAGAAAAAAGAAGAAAGAAGAAAGGGAAGGGGGCAAAGAAGCAAGCAAATAGACTTTATACAACACTTAACAACTAGCAACATGCTGG
>NW_006252134.1:0-219 GCF_000226075.1 Solanum tuberosum
TCACAACTCATTGAAATTGTCACAACCCGTCAAAAAATTCACAACCCTTTGGAAAAGTCGCAACTTATTGAAGAAGTCACAATCATTTAATTTGAAAAGGTATCTACTTTAGATATAATAAAATTATTAAATTAATAAACAAAATAAATTGAGTATTTTTAATTGGGGGTGTTATAGTAATTGAACATTCAAGTTTGGAAGTTCATGCTTTTAAGGTAG
>NW_006252135.1:0-219 GCF_000226075.1 Solanum tuberosum
GTAAAATAGGCCCAAAGGAATGAAACAAAAAACATGAAAAAATGTGGGCCAATCCAAAGGGAAATGGCATACTATAAAAGAGAGTAAGATTTCCATTTGCATCCTCTTTGTCTCCTCCGCCTCTTACACAGTAGCTTTGAGGAACAAAATGTCCTCAAGTTGTGAATTATTTATGTGTATCTCCTGACCTCCTTTACTCTGATAATTCGAAGCTCGCAG
>NW_006252136.1:0-219 GCF_000226075.1 Solanum tuberosum
TCCTAGTTCACTATAACAATAAGGTAGTGAACTCCCTCGCATGCAATAATGTGATGGTAAACTTCTTATTATAATTCAATACTTTTTGAACTGTGCATAAAGGTTTCCATCACACGACTTAAAGTTTCAATCTTTACTATAACAACAATCGGATTGGATCGGAGACTAATATATATAAATCTTTGTCGTCTATGTTCCTAGCTTTTAAAACAATATTAT
>NW_006252137.1:0-219 GCF_000226075.1 Solanum tuberosum
AGCTTTCAATTGCAAATTGAAGTCATGAGATTCGAACACATTTATCCATAAAAATAGTCTTTAGTACAAAAGAAAAATTGTGATGAGCTTTTTATGAGCTCAATTGGAGTTCCACTTAGTGCTTTATTGCAAATTGTTATTTTTAAAATTTTTATAAATATAATTATTGCATCTAATCTTAAAATGCAACATAAAAGACGAAATGACCTTAATATCAAG
>NW_006252138.1:0-219 GCF_000226075.1 Solanum tuberosum
AAACTTGTGATTGAATTCCAATGGGGTGCTGGCAGGCTTAGAACCACTAAGACCAGCATCTGAAATAAGTTGTAAAGCATATTTTCTTTGATTTAGTAAGATTCCTTCCCTAGATTTGAGAACTTCAATTCCAAGAAAGTATCTTAAATCTCCTAAATCCTTCATTTTGAAATGTTGATGTAGTGTCAACTTTGCTTCCTTGATCAGATCCCCACTGCT
>NW_006252139.1:0-219 GCF_000226075.1 Solanum tuberosum
GGCTCACCTAATTTATTACATACTAAAATAAATGGTAGTATACATTGTTTTCCTTGTAGTGAGGCACATATTGATTGCATGTAGTTTTTTTCCCAATTTTTTTTGTGGGAGTTTGTGATGGTTTAAAAAATTATGCGTGTCAGTTCTAATGGGTAATTATAGGTATATTTACGTTCAAATGATGTATGAACCCTGAAATATAGTTCTTCTATATCTGAA
>NW_006252140.1:0-219 GCF_000226075.1 Solanum tuberosum
CTGTAAAACTCGATGAGAGAAATGCCACTCGGCGCATCGCTGAGTGGGTCGGCGATCACAACTTACTTTGCTGAAAGGGCCACGAACTGAAAGGTTTTTAGGGCCAAACAGTTTAAAATTTCAAAATCCTTCATTTTCTCTCATTTCAAACTCTCATACCCTCTCACCAAATAGTTGATCTTTATTATTTTGTTGCTTTTACCCGCATTTTGTGTGTGA
>NW_006252141.1:0-219 GCF_000226075.1 Solanum tuberosum
AGCAGAAACAATGCAAGTTTTCCAATGCCCATTTTCGCGCCTCAAAATATATATCAAAATTACTAAGTAAGTGTTTCAATTCTTGCTTTGTGTCTCTATTCAGTAATTTTGATGAGGTTTATATAGCACATAGCAAAAGACAATTTTCTATTAATTTCCGATTGTCGCAAGTCTATAGAGCTTCTTCTGATAAATATTTAGTGGGGTTAGTTGTATAGT
>NW_006252142.1:0-219 GCF_000226075.1 Solanum tuberosum
TTGAAGAGGAAGAGATCTTCTCAGTTATTAAAAGTTGTGCTCCTGATAAGGCTCCGGGGCCGGATGGTTTTACCATGGCATTTTTCCAACATGCCTGGGAGATTATCAAGTACGAGATCATCAAAGCTTTGAGACACTACCACCAACACTGCCACATGGTCAAATCTGTAAATGCCACTTTCATATCCTTGATTCCTAAAAAGAAAGGGGCAATTGAGC
>NW_006252143.1:0-219 GCF_000226075.1 Solanum tuberosum
GATCCCCATCACCAAGTCTCAAACGCCAACCGACGCCTTGCCAGGACGGACCTTCGGTCAATCCATGGGTCATGGGCCGTCGATGGTCTTGTCAGTTGTTAAGTAAGGGTCATTTTTTCATTTCCCATATGCATTGGATAGTTAAACTACATCCTTTTACACCTAAACTACGTCATTTTACTTAATTTAAGCCTAATAATCTAGTCAGAACCTAAACCA
>NW_006252144.1:0-219 GCF_000226075.1 Solanum tuberosum
TTTACTTTTCAGTTTAGTTAGGATGTCGTGGGTCTTTTCCCGACTTACATCTTTTTCACTTAGAGGCTTCATAGATAGACAATAAAGGTTGAGAAGTCTGTTTCATTTATTTTTAAAAATGTTTTAAAGACTTGAGTTACCTATTTATGGCAAGTTGATTAAACTATTTTATTCGGTGTTAAACTTTTGAGTTAAAGATTTTGTAATTGAGTTTAATGA
>NW_006252145.1:0-219 GCF_000226075.1 Solanum tuberosum
AAAATCCTCTCTCACCACAAATGTAGTCCGACACCGACATGTATCAGTACCAATTAACCTTCTAGTCTAATGCACAGAGTAGTATACATAATTACATATAAAGGAAAGATGACGCTGAAGTATGTTTAAAGCCTGTTGGTGAGTAAATGTGCAGAGGGAATATATAAGTTGAAACAAAGACTGCATGATTGATGGGGAAAGTTGTGATTGTGTAAGTGT
>NW_006252146.1:0-219 GCF_000226075.1 Solanum tuberosum
TCAAACCCTAGATTTTGGGATTTCTTACTTTGAAATTGGGAGTTTTGAAGGGGCTCCATAAGTGAAGGCTACCCTTGGATTAAGATCTACCATACCTTAACGAAGAATTCTAACAAATTTGAGTGAAAAAGCCTTCTTCTTCAAACCCTAGCTTCAACTTTGTTCTTCTTCTTCCTTGGAGTCCTAGAGAGAGTTTTGGGGGAAAAGTTGGTTTTGATT
>NW_006252147.1:0-219 GCF_000226075.1 Solanum tuberosum
AAAAATAGTTGATAAGTATTATTATAATAAATAATAAAAGCTTGAAATTAATTTATAAATAAATAATTATATGTTTAAGTTGTAAAGTGCATGCAAAATTAAGTCAAATAATTTTAAAAAAAAAGTCAATATTGAAAACTTATAAAACTATTTTGTCAAGATTTCATTTCATAATAAAGTGATTTTTTTCATGCTTTAGCAGCCTAATAAAACAATAAC
>NW_006252148.1:0-219 GCF_000226075.1 Solanum tuberosum
AAAAGGGTGTTTCCCTATTTTGGTGTAAGTTTTTGGAAGATTTGAATTTCGAATTTGGGTCCTTTCCATGGGAATCTTCATCTTTTCCCCCCCAAATTCTACCCTAAAAATCTCCTATATATTTCTCCTCTTAGTCACTGTGAGGGGGGGATTCTTTTTTTTGGGGTTTATTTTTGGCTTCCACTGATAAAAAGAAATAGCTTAAAAGAGAATATATAA
>NW_006252149.1:0-219 GCF_000226075.1 Solanum tuberosum
ATTTTTACTATAAAAAGTACGTATATCTTCCTAATAAAAAGAATGCATTCTTATAAAATTGACTAAAAGTACATGAAATAAAAATAACCAACTATTGTACAAATACAATATTTAAATGGGGATACCAAAATACCACATGCTAACTATTGAATGTTCTTATTATATTTTCATGTATGTGATATATCAAGACTTTATTATCAATGTGTATGCTTTCATCAA
>NW_006252150.1:0-219 GCF_000226075.1 Solanum tuberosum
TCAAAATGAAATATTTGACTTGAAAATAAGTGATTAGTATATTAATAATACTAGATTAATTAAAATTTATTTAATTCATTTTGACATAATAATTTAAACCAATTGAATAAATTAAATCATGAATGTCATTTTGAATTAATTGAACAACCCTTTTTGAGAAAATGACTTAAATAAGTATTTTATTTTTAATTAATTGAAAAGGCATTTTAAAGTTTATTT
>NW_006252151.1:0-219 GCF_000226075.1 Solanum tuberosum
GTTAGCATAATTAAGTACTAAATATGGAAGCCATGCAAAAACATGCTTAAAACAAACATTTTGTTTCAAAGTCATGCTATATGCCATTTTTGATAAAATCTCATGAACACAAGTATAAGAGGCATAGTATTCAAACATAACCAACATACAAGTCATTTATCACAAAAGAACATAAACACAATGTAAGCCATTACCTTCACATTAAACCTTCACCTCAAG
>NW_006252152.1:0-219 GCF_000226075.1 Solanum tuberosum
GAGGTCTCTGATTTACATGAGAAGATTCCCAAGAACATGAGCCTCATTGTTGTAAACACCCCTAAGAAGCCAGTTGAAAGCAAGTCATTGATAACTGGTAAAATAATTGTAGGATTTGAGGTAGAGACAAACTGGTTACTTCGGAAGCTCACCAGTGGACCAGCAGATCTGGATGTCATTTCCATCACTGGTATGCCGGGTTCAGGTAAAACTACTTTG
>NW_006252153.1:0-219 GCF_000226075.1 Solanum tuberosum
CCAAAGACTTTTTTTTATACCTTACCAGCCGCCCCTGAATCCCCAGAACCACATGTATAAATAACATTCAACGCTCTCCTTCCTAAAGTTTTCTAAAGCACACAAGAAACTAAGGAAATAACACTTTTCCGTGCAGAAACGTAACTTATTTTCAACAAAAGCATTAATACATAAAAATCCATTAATAGATTTTGTTGAAAAGAAGTTTCTGCATACAAA
>NW_006252154.1:0-219 GCF_000226075.1 Solanum tuberosum
TATACTAAGAGCGAATAAGCACACACGTCTCGATCGACGTGTGTGCTTCCCGAAAATATCCACCAAGTTCGAGGCATTTGAGGTTTATTGTAAATTAGGACTCTCAAAATATTACATGTGTCATATATTATTTAATAACCCAATAACGTAATAGCAATAAACCAATAACACTTTTCTCGGTTCGATTTTTGCACAGCCCTAATGCTTATGGTAGGTATC
>NW_006252155.1:0-219 GCF_000226075.1 Solanum tuberosum
TTAGATGCGGGGAAGAGGGGAACGAGATGGCTGGCTAAGCTGCTCCACCAGGTCTAATTTCCGGCCGGGAGATGGTTTGTATGGATGGTTCGGGCAGCCGGTTCCGGAACCACGAGCTTCCTGAGAGAGTTTGAATTAGATTCATTGTTTGAAAACGCGGATTTGGTTCACTTTCGGTCGATTGACCGGTGGTTTGGTTGTTCTTAAGGCTAGGGGATG
>NW_006252156.1:0-219 GCF_000226075.1 Solanum tuberosum
TGCACTTCAAAGATTCATCCAGAAGGATACTGTAAGGGAGGTCTCGAGCAATGAGATAACTGGCCCAAATATCTTGTAGCTCTGGCTTATTAAGTTTTTGGAAGTTAGAATAAAGTGACTTCTGAAACCACACAGGTCCAAACTTCCTAGAAGAAAACGGGGTGAATTGGCTGATAGTTCTAGATGCACATTTATGAAAAAAGCGGAAGTATTCCTCGA
>NW_006252157.1:0-219 GCF_000226075.1 Solanum tuberosum
ATTCCTAAACCTCTATGGAATCTCACCAACATAGAGGTTTTGGAACTTGGTGATAACCATCTTGAAGGACCAATTTCAGATTTCTTTCGATTTGGAAAGCTCAGTTGGTTATCACTTGGAAATAACAACTTTGATGACCAACTTGAGTTTTTATCCTTTAGCAGATGGTCACAACTTGAATTATTAGATTTTTCATTCAATTCCCTAACAGGTCCAATT
>NW_006252158.1:0-219 GCF_000226075.1 Solanum tuberosum
AGAGTCTCGTACTTCTTCATGTTAATTGGTGGCCACACCTATACATAAATAGTTAATCAAACAAATTAGCGACTATAACATTTTGGTCAATGAATTTTGTTGTTTAATTTGACTAGTATACACAAACCTGCATGCATCTGACTCTTCCACCATTGCTAGCAATGGAGGTAATGTCAAGGTTTTGCTTCCTTGAAACAGGGAAAGAGGCGGTGGACTTGA
>NW_006252159.1:0-219 GCF_000226075.1 Solanum tuberosum
AACAATACTTAGCATACATACAGCAACAACACACCGACACAGACCCCACCCCTGCACTTCATTCTTCTTCCCAGCCAAAATCGTAAGTCCAGCAGCAAATTGAAGCCCAAAATCGTGAAATCCAGCAAGGAATTCACGTCCAACAGCCTAGGAAGTCAACCCACGCGCCCCATCTTCGTCCTCACGTCCCTTTCGATTCGTACTAACATCGCAGCAGGC
>NW_006252160.1:0-219 GCF_000226075.1 Solanum tuberosum
TTTTCATCATCAGACAGACATAAAAATGGCCTTTTAACAAGGTAGAAGTCTAAAGCGCGAATACAGATAACAGGAGACTGCACCTCGAATGTGTGCTGCTGAGAATTCTACCTCTAAATAAAGTGTCTTGTTTTTTTATCACACTCGTTTTCAAGATAGATAAGAAGTGTGTTAGACTTCAACAAACTCTTCGATCTTGATCTGAAGTGACTCTCCAAT
>NW_006252161.1:0-219 GCF_000226075.1 Solanum tuberosum
TATATCATGTAGCACTTCCTTTCTCCAAAAACATGACCGTCCTACAATAATTACAAAATGTGATTGCAAAACTCCGAATGTATGTTCAACATCTTTTCAGCACGGTTCTTATTTCATCGCGAAATATTTCTTCTTTTGAGAATGTGGATTACGAATAGTTTGAATAATTGTAAACCATTTAAAATTGGGCATTCTTTATACTGAAAATCTATATATATA
>NW_006252162.1:0-219 GCF_000226075.1 Solanum tuberosum
CGGATATGAGGAGTAGAATGAGTCTTTTTGTTGCTGGATTATCCCGTCTATCAAGCAAGAAGGGTAGGGCAGTGATGCTAATTGGGGACATGAATATATCAAGGTTGATGGTCTATGTACAACATGTTGAAGAAGAGAAGTTGAGGGATAAGAGGGAAGAATTTAGAAATAAGAAAGGTAAGACATGGAATGAGTCAGGGCAGCAGAAAAGTAATGTGA
>NW_006252163.1:0-219 GCF_000226075.1 Solanum tuberosum
TTACACCCTTCGTATAATGGTTGCTTGCCATCTTCAATCAATTCAAATAACTTGGCATAATCTTCATCCTGCCTTTCAGTATGCTCTTAATTTAATATTTTTTTCTCCATTTATAGGCTCACAAGAAACATCAGGTACATTGATATTGTTTTCAATGAACCTAGAAGCATTATTAACCATGAATTCCATTGGACTATGGGGCTGCAAGGTCTCTTCTAC
>NW_006252164.1:0-219 GCF_000226075.1 Solanum tuberosum
TAAATTTATATTTAATAAATTTTAAATGATTACAGACGTGATCACGCAAAATCAATGGTGATGAATTTTAAACAATGCGATTTAATAAAATTTAAATAACAATAAAAAAATAAATATTATTTTTAAACTAATAATACAATACACCATCCAAACAAGGTGTAAGCGAGGAAATTGGACTATGTGAATGCAGAGGCGTATCCAGGATCTCAAGAACATGGG
>NW_006252165.1:0-219 GCF_000226075.1 Solanum tuberosum
GTTATATTTGGCTACAATCTCAATAGAAATTAATTAAAAATTAGCCAAACGGATTAAAGAGGTAATCAAAAGGAGTTAAATTTAGAAGATTCGGCTAGAATTCAAATAGGAAGAATTAATATAATTAATTATGAGCTTTTTAATCTTAACGAAATAAAATGACCAATTTAACCATAAACTAATCGATTTACTTATAAACTTATTAATTCAAAATTAAAA
>NW_006252166.1:0-219 GCF_000226075.1 Solanum tuberosum
AACACAAATTGTCGTTGTGTCCGGAAAACTAATCCATTGACGTAAGTTGTTATTTTTAGCAACACAATATGACTAATATTTTGCTTGTTGATTCTAGTGTTAACAGTAGTATTATGTGCTAATGTGTGTTAATCTGGTTTATTTGTGTCTGTATTTTCGTTTACAAATGATGGAGGTTCAACCATTCGAGCAGAGTTTCACTTGTTTGGTCATTTCTAT
>NW_006252167.1:0-219 GCF_000226075.1 Solanum tuberosum
ACTTGTCTCGACTTGCCATTGTAGCAATCACTTGAAGGGCAAAATATAGCATCTCTATTATCACAATACATAGTTAAAGGTGGTACTGGCTTACTCCACAAAGAAATATCTATCAACATAGATCACAACCAATCAGCTTCTTCTCCAGTGGAAGACATAACTATAAATTCTGACTCCATTGTTGAGTTAGTAATATGTGTCTGCTTCTTTGATTTTCAA
>NW_006252168.1:0-219 GCF_000226075.1 Solanum tuberosum
TGAGCTTTGTGGGAGGAGACATGTTTAACTCCATTCCTTCTGCCAACGCAATTTTGCTTAAGGTATAACTTTGTAATACACATATGCACGACCATTTTCTGTCAATTTAAATTAATTATTTGTGTTTAATTTGATGTATATATATATACATATGGCAAGTAGTGGGTATTGCATAACTGGAGCGATGAAGATTGTATAAAAATATTGAAGAAATGTAAA
>NW_006252169.1:0-219 GCF_000226075.1 Solanum tuberosum
ACGAAGCTGAACCTAGTCATGCCAGAAGTTAGGAAGCGGGTAGGAAAAACTCAATGATACAATGCAAGTAAAACCTTGAACATCACCTGACACATATGCTCGTGATGGAGGAAATTAACAAGCAGAGTTGGATCTACATTGTTGCAATCTTGATGTGCTCGAGCTCCCAAGACCTTGACCTTTGCGGATAATGTCTCTTACAAGCTCTTTTTATCATTC
>NW_006252170.1:0-219 GCF_000226075.1 Solanum tuberosum
TGCGAAAGATTCCTCCACTCTTTTCTTCACTTTAGTCCTTAGAGGGTTCATGTTACTTGTCTGATGCCACGACAATTATATGCATTATAGAAGTTAGAAATACAGGTTTAGAAACAAGTTCTATAAGTTTTACGAATGTTATCTCTATTGATTTCCTATTCATTCAAACTTTAGCTCAAGAATGGGAAACTATACTTGCTTTCATTTTAGGAGTAAGAG
>NW_006252171.1:0-218 GCF_000226075.1 Solanum tuberosum
GAACAACAAGTTTGTTTCCTAGAATATCAATATTTCCCAATGGAATACCGGGCTTTACAGCTCAATTATTCGAATTTGGTTATTTAGATCGCGTGTATACAAAACCAGATCTAAAGGAATTGTCCCAACTATCATCAAAATTGTTCGAAGCAATTAAAAATTTTGCTCAAGGCAATGGAGTCTATTGCAGATTCTTTAGCATATCAATGGAATGTCAA
>NW_006252172.1:0-218 GCF_000226075.1 Solanum tuberosum
GTTTCTTAAGATTTAGGAAATAGGGTTTCTTAGGGATTTAGTCTTAGAATTTAGGGTTTTAGGTTACGATTTAGGGTTTAGGGCTTTGTGTTTTTTTTAGGTTTAGGGATTAAGGTTAAGGGTTTTATCTGGGATTTTATGCATTAGAGGTTTGGGTTTTAGATTAAGGTTTTTGTCTGAGATTTTAGGGTTTTGGGCTTTGGGTTTTTTAGGTCAAG
>NW_006252173.1:0-218 GCF_000226075.1 Solanum tuberosum
GTACATTGACCTTCAAAGCAAGATACTTTCTTCTGATAACAAAGCCTAATCGGGGCTCTCACATGCTTAGTTTTACACTTAAGTCAGGTAGCATTGAGCAGTATGACTTCTCTATCTCTGTAAGGTGTCAAACATATAAAAAGCCTTGTTGAAAAGTTGCAAAATATTTTGGACTATCACGCCAAAATCATGAGCATATCTCATACTAAGCATAAGTG
>NW_006252174.1:0-218 GCF_000226075.1 Solanum tuberosum
TGAAAGTGACTTGTTGTGTGACTTTTGTAGGTAATTAATTAGATATTTTCTTGAACTATATCATATAATTTGATACTGATATAACATGCTATGTGATTACTGTGCTCAAATTTTTTCTAGTGAATATGTTTTAAAAACTCCCAACTATCATCATTTTACGAAGTATCAAGTATTCGCATATGCACCACGACACCCAACATCCAACCCCCAACCCCGAA
>NW_006252175.1:0-218 GCF_000226075.1 Solanum tuberosum
AATTAGTTTGAAATTCCTTAATTCGTGCTAATTAATAGTTATCTTAATTTAATTCAAATTTAAAAGTCATCCCTATTTCCGTTTTTTTAATTTTTTCATTCTTAAACGTTTTATTTTAATTTCTTTTTATCAGTTTATTATTTTCAAATCAAATGTTTTTAATTATTAGAAATACTTTTTTATTTTAATAATATGTTACAACCTGAAATTTTTAATGT
>NW_006252176.1:0-218 GCF_000226075.1 Solanum tuberosum
GAGCGTTTGGTGTGTCACCGACTAGTTCGGCTACACTCGACTTATACTGCCAAACAACAAAGAAGCCAAATTCTATGAAAGTATAAATGGATTTTCAAAAAATTATTAGAGCATCTTATCATTGGTAAAACTCATAGTTGGAAGAAAAAAATTGTTCTTGCTTAGTTTATGTAACACCCAAGTATTTGAAAGAGCTAAAATTAGAAAGAACCATTTTT
>NW_006252177.1:0-218 GCF_000226075.1 Solanum tuberosum
TCAATTACAATTAAAAGGAGCACAAGTCTACATATTTAATGAAAATACAAGTCAGAGTTGGCATCCTGTACAACTCATTAGAGAAGAGCTCTCAATAAGACCCGGCATGCCATATTTCATTAAATATTCTTTTTTATTAGATTGGTGAGGTAGTTTATTCTATTGCCCTTATTCGTAAGAGTGTAGAATTGCACTTTCTTTCTCATTGAGCTCCGGAA
>NW_006252178.1:0-218 GCF_000226075.1 Solanum tuberosum
AATCCTTTTGGCAACGGCTCAAACCGTTGCAATAGACTCTCTATAGTAACGGTTTTTTAAGCGTTGCTAAAAAATCCATTGCCGTAGGCCTAATTTCTAGTAATGTCCGGATGAAGGCACCGATATGTGATAGTCCCTTATAGTTGTGAATGTTTTGTTAAGGTTCCTATGTTGTTTTCATGTTAGTTGGGTTTACTCCTAAGTGGGGGATAGTATGT
>NW_006252179.1:0-218 GCF_000226075.1 Solanum tuberosum
TAGAGGAGATGTTATATATCACATTCCTCATAAGAGATTAAACTAAGATTGGATTTTTCTCTTCTTACTCAATGACTTTGATATGGGCAATTCTAGTGGTTGCTCTATCTGTATATGCCTTGTATGAGCTGTTAAACATTCAGAAGAGAAAAAGGTATCCTCCAGGTCCAACAGGGCTTCCCATTTTAGGACATCTTCATTTGTTAGGCAAAAATCCA
>NW_006252180.1:0-218 GCF_000226075.1 Solanum tuberosum
TACCACCCCACCCCCCTACGATACCCCCTTCTCCCCACGCCCCCTATCCCAAAAAAATGTAAAAAGAAGTTTCATTTTTTTTATAGAATTTTTTTTTTTAAAAAAAAAACTTTCTTACTACACCACCCTTTATCACTTTTTTTTTTTGTGAATGAACATCTTTTACCTATTTTATCCATTTCACTACCCATTTTTAAATGGGTAATATGGGTATTATT
>NW_006252181.1:0-218 GCF_000226075.1 Solanum tuberosum
GAGGCAGTGACCACGTCGGGAATTACCTGTCGGGTTTGATTTTGGATAGTACGAGGTGCAGTTGGGGAGGTCCTCATAGTAGGTGGGACTTAGGCAGGATCGTTCTCCGCATCAGTATCTTCATTAATTAACCGCAATGTTGGTGCCACCAACTTTGACTTGCCCTTTTGTACGTAGGTCAAAGCTTTCTTGGGAGCCATGGTACCTGTGGAGGCTTA
>NW_006252182.1:0-218 GCF_000226075.1 Solanum tuberosum
ACTAAAAGTTGAATTTATAATAATTCTAGCCACGGTTCCCTTCAAAGAATCTAACCTCACAAGTGTATGATATTATGTCTTTTCTTTATATGGTTCACATGCAGATTGTCCCCATACGCCTCACATCTAATAAATAGTACTGTACTAAGATTATGAAGAACGTCAGACACATTGACAAAGATAGCTCTATCGGCCAAACAAATATGTCATATATACAA
>NW_006252183.1:0-218 GCF_000226075.1 Solanum tuberosum
AGTTTGAGGAGAAGCTCATTGATCAACATTGTCTCCCTCAATTCCACTAATGAAAGCTCCTTGAGTATTTATGTCCTGCAGATCACCGGGTAAGGATTAGGAGAGAGATCCTATAGAGTCAAACTCTGTGGCACGACTTAGAGTAATGAAGAATTGAAGTTTCCTAATCATCTTGTGGCCTCTCATTCATAAATATGGCGCGTTTCACACTCATGAAC
>NW_006252184.1:0-218 GCF_000226075.1 Solanum tuberosum
GTTTCCTGAAGTGGTGAGATGAAAATATTTACATGAATTGACACAACCATAGGCCCTAAGTTTCTCAGTCTCAGGTGCGGGTCTTCGATATCGGTGCACATCTGAAGGTCGGATCTTTCATGATCTAAATTTTAAAATTCGGGGGTATGAATCCAGGTAAGGATGACCCCAGTTTTCAGGATCTTGAGAATTAACATTATGAATGTGGGGTAATAGAT
>NW_006252185.1:0-218 GCF_000226075.1 Solanum tuberosum
AAAGGAATTTTTGGGCCCAAAGACTTTGGGCCAAAATTTTTTGGACCCAATTGTTGTGGAAAATTCTAGAGCCCAAACATCGATTACCTATCCTGTAGATATAATAAATATCGAGATATCAGCAAACAAAGCAAAGGAAAACAAATTTCAACGCCAGATCACGCAATGGAGTAGAGACCGAGGGGAACTGGAAGTCGCGAGACAAAGTGTGGAGATGG
>NW_006252186.1:0-218 GCF_000226075.1 Solanum tuberosum
GCGCCCCCATAGCATTAGGGGGCTGGCCCCCTGCGCCTACAAGGCGCCCCATACAAGACCTAATTAAATGAGGGTTGGTATGGCGTGCGACTGATGCGCCAGGGGCGTCAGGCCCCTTTCGCCTCCGTTCTTTGTCCCGTATGCATTTCTTTGAATCGTGTATTCGCTCTCTTCATATTACAAACTATCTAAGCCTCCATTAATCATTGAGAGATCCT
>NW_006252187.1:0-218 GCF_000226075.1 Solanum tuberosum
TATATATATATATACGTAACTTGTTATAACATGTTAAATTACTTGTAACAGATATTTAGGCTATGTGCAACAAACAAAGTAACATAGATAGCATCGTAGCACTAGAATTTTTGAGTTTTTTTTATGTTGTTAAAAATAACGATAAAAATAAATAAGCCTGATAAAAAATCGTGTAGGAACATGGTAGAGACCTATGATAAAGGGGAAGGTGATCCAGC
>NW_006252188.1:0-218 GCF_000226075.1 Solanum tuberosum
CCACTTATGAGACAGTGTCTGACCAACTCATAAACAAAGAAAAGAGTCTTTTCATGGTTCCATAAAATACCTCACAAGATAACATTGCAATGATCAAAGAAGTCACTGGTTTCAATCAGAAAGCTAGCCCTATTACTTACCTTGGCTGTCCCCTATACATTGGAAGACAGAGAATTATTTATTACTCTGACTTGGTGGCTAAAATTACAAGGAAAATT
>NW_006252189.1:0-218 GCF_000226075.1 Solanum tuberosum
CTATCGATTCATATTCATTCAAGCCAACATACATTCCTTAAACAAGAGAGGGTTCCTAGGCCTGCCAACTCAAGGTTCAAAAATCAACTATATTGTTCATTCATTTAAGAAGAGGATGCATAAAGCCTACTAATTCAAGACATACATCATATAGAAGAAAGCCATACACATTCTATAACCAACATACATGAGTGTCAAATTGAGAAATAGCCTTTCAA
>NW_006252190.1:0-218 GCF_000226075.1 Solanum tuberosum
TTGAAACCATGAGCCTACCTTATGATGAAGGAGGGGTGGGGCTCAGAAGACTCACAGATATCTGCACTTCTCTTCAGTATAAACAATGGTGGAACTTCAGGGCTAAATATTCTCTATGGGGTCATTTCCTTAGGGCCAAGTACTGCCAGAGAGCCAACCCAGTTGCAAAGAAGGTGGACACCGGTCAGTCCTTAGTGTGGAGATATATGACGAAGAAT
>NW_006252191.1:0-218 GCF_000226075.1 Solanum tuberosum
AAAATAATGATTTTTAGAAAAATCAAAATATTTTATTTTTTTCGTAAATGACCGAAAAATAAAAAAAATCAACAAATATATAAAAACTATTTTAAAAAAATTTCAACTCGCACTAATTACTTTAATGTCCAAAAATAACAAAATTTCAATTTTTCCGTAAATGACCGAAAAATATAGAAATCAAGAAAAATATTTTTTTTAAAATCAAACACACCTAA
>NW_006252192.1:0-218 GCF_000226075.1 Solanum tuberosum
AACACTGTAATGTAAAACAATGTATCATTTTTGCTCCAAATAACCCATATACCATAGCACATGAAATTAATGTATCAGTTTGTTCAGATCTAACATACCAAATCTCATATCAAACACCAAAATTCAAAGAAAAAAAAGTACAAAAACACATACTTTGGACAGTGAAGGCCTGGAGATTGGCGGTGCTGTTTTCCTTCCCTTTTTAGGTTTTTTTTTTT
>NW_006252193.1:0-218 GCF_000226075.1 Solanum tuberosum
AAGATAGAAAGTTAAATAACTAAAACTCCAAGGTAGTTTGGAACCACCATAACTTCTGAACACTTAAAAATTCCCTTCTTGGACATCCCATGGATCTTTTAGCGACTGAAAACTCTATAAAGATCAAAGTCATTTATTTTTCAAGTTTAAGAATTCTAATAAACATGACACCAATAGTCTAATGATTACATCGAACTCTTGCTTAACATATCTTTACT
>NW_006252194.1:0-218 GCF_000226075.1 Solanum tuberosum
TTACTTTCCACGACCTTTATACGATCCATCTAAATTCCTATGGTCTATAGAACCCATCTGTAAAAAAAAAGTTTCAGTTTAATAATTTCATTGAGTCTGGAACCTTCCTACGATACCCACCTACGACTCGTCAACCTTCTTACGGTTCCACCTGCTCATTCATAGTTCAAACTTCAAAAACTTGAAATTCCAAAAACTCATCTTCAAGTCAACAAATC
>NW_006252195.1:0-218 GCF_000226075.1 Solanum tuberosum
AAATGATTTTAAAATAATAATTTATTTTAATAATAAAATATTATTTTAATAATATTAATAATTCCTCTTTAAAAACTAATAAATTACTCTTTTATTTTTTAAAACTTAAAATGATTTTAAAGCAGTTTTCACAATTAAACGATAAAATTAATAATTATAATTAGGGATAAGGAGATAATAGTCAAAATAGCTACAATGACTGTCTTTTTTTAAAAGAG
>NW_006252196.1:0-218 GCF_000226075.1 Solanum tuberosum
TTATCTCAGATAAAGGTCCTCAGTTTACCTCTCACTTTTGGAAATCGTTTCAAAAAGGTCTTGGTACTCAAGTAAATCTCAGTATGGCATTTCCATCCACAAATGGATGGCCAGGAAAAGTGTACCATTCAGACCTTAAAGGACATGTTGCGAGCTTGCGTGATCAATTTCGAAGGTAGTTAGGATGATCACCTACCTCTTATAGAGTTCACCTATAA
>NW_006252197.1:0-218 GCF_000226075.1 Solanum tuberosum
AACCCTACACCCTAAACCTTAGGACCTAGACCCTAAAATCTAAACCATAAATTCTAAACTCTAAATCTTAGGGCCTAACCCCTAAACCATAAACCATATAAACCTTAAACCCTAAACCCTAAACACTAAAGTATAAACCCTAAACATTAGGGCCTAAACCTTAAAACTTGAACCATAAAAACGAAACCTTAAACCATAAACCATAAACCATAAACAAT
>NW_006252198.1:0-218 GCF_000226075.1 Solanum tuberosum
TACAAGCATTTTAAATTTATTGAAAAATCAAGTTACATATATATGCCTCTTTACTAACGAGATTTTGCAGGTGTATGATTTGAAGCAAATTAAATAAAATGCAATATATCCGATTGATTGCATATGGAATATTGATTCCGAAAGGACTCATCTTTCTTATGAAACTTGTCATAAGATATTTGTTTATATTTCTAGCTTTATATTATTTCCTAACAATT
>NW_006252199.1:0-218 GCF_000226075.1 Solanum tuberosum
GCTTCCCCACCAATTTTCTATAAAAAGTAGGATCTGATAGGACAGTCCCCTCTTTGGCCTTTAACTTCACAGTTGGATCAAGGGGGGAAGAAGAACTAGGACAATGCAAGCAATCAAAATCTTTCAAAAGGTCTAGAGCAAACTTTCTCTGGGAAATCAGAACCCCATCCTTTTTGTATAACACCTCAAGGCCTAAGAAGTAATGCAACCTTCCCAAA
>NW_006252200.1:0-218 GCF_000226075.1 Solanum tuberosum
GGATGGGGCAGAATTTTTATTTTTAAAAATAAAATAATATCAATTTTTTTGGAGGGCGGGGGGGATGAGTGGGCGGTTTTTTTTTTTCAGGGTGGGGGAGGGTGAAGTATGAATTTTTAAAAATATTTTATAAAAGAAATTGAAAAAATTAAATAAAAGGATTGGGATTGTCGAGGGAGGAGGGAGGAGGTGGTGGAGTGAGGTAAGAAAAATAATTT
>NW_006252201.1:0-218 GCF_000226075.1 Solanum tuberosum
AATGAGTTATAAGTTATTGTTTGATAATAATAAGAAAAATATTTTATTGCAAAGTGTTAATTCTATTCCTTTACTAGCGTGTTTATTTATAAATATTCATGTTAATTTATTTTTTTGAAAATCTAATTAAATACCTACAATTATAGAAAGAGTGATTTCGAAATGGTAGTTTCTTGCCATTTTCAAAAAAGGTTAGGGGCAATTTGGTCATTACACAT
>NW_006252202.1:0-218 GCF_000226075.1 Solanum tuberosum
AATTAGCTAGAAATCCTAGAGACTTAAACGAAGGTTCTTTCTAGACAAATCTCAATATTCCCGAGCTAACCACACTTACAGAATTCTCATTCGAGATCATTTACTCACAATGTTGACTAAAGTCAAATTTATGCCTCAACTTGAAAGTTCAAACGCCTAATGGAACACACTCACCTTGAAAGCCTTGGAAGTCATGTCGACTATGCTACTATCCTAAA
>NW_006252203.1:0-218 GCF_000226075.1 Solanum tuberosum
TATGACCGTGTCTTATTTTATTTTCTTGTATTTCAATCGCTAATGTTGTTTTCCCTTTTATTTGCATGTGAAATTTGCTCGAGTTCTTCATGAACTCCGATCTCCTCCCCTTGCATTTTGAGAGAGCCACAAAGGCTCAAACCCTTTCCTCTTGAGTCGGCCAGCTTATTAAAAATGACGAGCAGGTCCCGAAGCTGAAAGAAGCAAAAGATCGAGAA
>NW_006252204.1:0-218 GCF_000226075.1 Solanum tuberosum
TAAGTTAAAAAGCACTCAATCTCACCTTTATATAAGAATCTTATATAAAGGTGAGATTGAGTGCTTCAACACTCTTACCCCTCCACATTTCTGAAACAGTTCACAAGAAAAACCAGAGAAATCAGGATTGCTGAATCTTACCTGGATATGCCAAGTCAAACCTGGACAAGTAAAGAAATTACTCCCTCTGTTAATTTAAGTTAGATGTGCAAATCCTC
>NW_006252205.1:0-218 GCF_000226075.1 Solanum tuberosum
AATCTCAGTCCAATTCAAGAACGAAAGCAATTTCATGGATACATAACAAGAACATCAAATTTTCAACTTTCTAGAACAAATCTAACGGTGAAATTAACATGATTGCCGTGTGGGTGAACAAACCCAACACTAAGAAAGCTTACATACTAGAAAGAATTATCCTCTGGACGCAACTTGAAGGTAAATCTTGAGAGATGAACCCTAGCCTTAGCGTTTCT
>NW_006252206.1:0-218 GCF_000226075.1 Solanum tuberosum
CAATGAAGACCTCCATGAGCATATTTGGAACTTTTTTCACGTATGTGGTACGTTCTCATTCAAGAATATCTCTGAAGAATCAGTATGTCTCCGGTTGTTCCCATTCTCTTTGATAGGAGAAGCTACCTAATGGTTAACTGATCTACAAAGGAACTCCATCACCACTTGGGATAAACTTACCATAGCATTCTATGTGAGATTCTTTCCCCCGTCAAAGA
>NW_006252207.1:0-218 GCF_000226075.1 Solanum tuberosum
GCTACACTAATGCTCTATTAAGTGGGTGACAACTATTTCACTTCAAATCGGAGACATGGAATAAAACTTGGACTAATATAACGAGAACATCGCCACTCTTGTGGAGGCATCTTCATGCTAGTAGGAAGCTCTATTAACTAGGATGAACAAATGAGTCGTAATAATACAAACAAGTACATTTAAACTACCAAAATATGACTCCCAAATGAGATGGAGGC
>NW_006252208.1:0-218 GCF_000226075.1 Solanum tuberosum
TGGCTACTTGTATACACCCAAAGTTAGAGGACATATATGTCAATTGAGGCCAAGTTAGGGCGTGTTTATGTATTATGCCTTTTATCTACCTGTGGAAGTATTATCCTTAGGCCACACCTTTGAATAAAATAGTCTAAGATTCTTCTTTCCTAGTTAAGATTCCCTTGATATTATTTCTAATTTCTAAAGATTCTTTTTTCAATTTTGTTTTCTTGTTA
>NW_006252209.1:0-218 GCF_000226075.1 Solanum tuberosum
ACTAATCCCTTGGTTTTCCAAAGTTTCATTTTCACATACTCCTTTCTGAGTGATCCCCTCTTTTTCTTTATTTCATCACGACCCAATAGCTATTATTTCCTTTTTCTTTTCTTTTCTTCATTTTCTGTTCTTTTTTTTATATATATGCAATTTTGATATGCACTTAGCTCACTAGTTAAACCTTCTTTTTCCTTTTTCTTTCTGTTTGGATTGCAATC
>NW_006252210.1:0-218 GCF_000226075.1 Solanum tuberosum
TGAAAATCAGTTACAAAGCACTTTTAGATCTCTACAATGATTATGAAATGGAGTTGTCCAAGGATGGTAGATCTGATGTTGTTCACTACGCGAAAGAAAGAGTATGAATCGTGACTTTCTCCTTCGTTTTTGATTAAAATGAAATTTGTTCTTCAAATATGGATTGATGGTTGAATGTATTGGCTTGTTGTTGACAGATGAAAGAAATCGTGAGAAAC
>NW_006252211.1:0-218 GCF_000226075.1 Solanum tuberosum
TAGTTTAGAGTGTTTAGAATTGATAGGGCTTGAAGGTGCCCTTTTAAAGGACTCAAATGGGCGAAACGACGGAGAAGGGGTGGGGGTAGGTGACCCTAGCCCACTGAGTGGTGCGGGGTGCCAGACCTATACCTAAAGAGGAGTAGTTGGGGTGCTCTGGCTGGCGTGGGGTGCCAGGCCCCAACCCAGAAAACCCCGACCACTTTCTTTGCTCATTT
>NW_006252212.1:0-218 GCF_000226075.1 Solanum tuberosum
ATATTCATGTATTATGATGTATGAATTTATGTAGGTGCACTGATTATTATTTTGATGATGTATAAATGGCATTTAACAAAGTTACAACCTGACTATATGTGATCTGTATGTTATGAATATTGTACAGAGATTTGCATATGCTATTGTTTGTGATACTTGACTTCATATACATACCTGAAAATTATTAGATCTCACCTGTAGAAGTGCTCCCAAAAGCT
>NW_006252213.1:0-218 GCF_000226075.1 Solanum tuberosum
AATTCTACAATTATTCAAGATTTCTAACGTTTCATAAACTAAAGTTCCTACAAAAATTTAAGATCTCTAGAGTTCACAACATGAAGTTCTAAAATCATACAAAAATTCAAGTTCTCTAAGGTTCACAATTTAAAGTTCTAAAATCCTACAAAAATTCAACTTCTGTAAAGTTCACAACTTATAGTTTTAAAATCCTACAAAAATTCAAGATTTCTAAC
>NW_006252214.1:0-218 GCF_000226075.1 Solanum tuberosum
TCAAAAATCCGGATTTGGACTTTCCTTAATCCAACAACACAACTTCCAAAGGGCATAACTTACTCATAAAAACTTGGAATTGCATAAACTCGGTGGCGTTGGAAAGATCATTCCAATATCTTTCCAAATATATCTGGAAGTACACCTAAATCATCCTGAACTAGGAGTTATGGCCATTTAATGTTGACCAAAAACTCACTTTTCCTAACTTAAACAAT
>NW_006252215.1:0-218 GCF_000226075.1 Solanum tuberosum
GGCTAACTGGCTCAATAGCTAAGATCTTAACGGACGTACAAAAAAAATTTCGGCAAAAATTAACTCGAAATTCCAGATCACTAAAAAGTCGATGGACTATAGTACATGAAAATTGGAAAAATGGGCGTTTGCCTTCTCTGGTGCTCGTTTGACCTTCAAAATGGGATGTTTTCGTCATGAGAGCTAACTGGCTCCATATTTAAGGTCTTAACGGACGT
>NW_006252216.1:0-218 GCF_000226075.1 Solanum tuberosum
TGATTATCTGTTAACATATTCTCCTCTTGCCTATATTATTGTTTGTTTTTTCTTGCCTCTATTATTTGTGATTCACCATGTTCCCTAATAGTTTCATCTTCTTTCTGCATGATGTTAGAAGTTTGTTCTTTATGTTGTTCCTTATCTCCAATATAGTATCTCCCCCTAGCTTCAGATCATTTCCCCCTGTGTTTCCTTCTCCTACCCCAGTGTCATTA
>NW_006252217.1:0-218 GCF_000226075.1 Solanum tuberosum
AGCTTGACATGGCTAAGGCTTATGATAGAGTAACTTGGATTTGCCTGACTAAAGTGTTGAGGAAGTTTGGGTTTGCAGAATTGCTTATAGATATGATATGGAGGTTGTTATCAAACAACTGGTACTCTGTCCTTCTGAATGGACAGTCTTTTGGATTCTTCAAGTCTTCAAGGGGTCTCAAGCAAGGGGATCCTATTTCTCCAACTTTATTCATTATT
>NW_006252218.1:0-218 GCF_000226075.1 Solanum tuberosum
GTGGGTGTGTGGAGCCATGAAGGAAGCTTCCAAGGGTGAAGGGAAGCTATGCAGAAGGTGGGGAAGGAAAATCGAAGCTTATATTTTCAGGGTCTACCAGAACTTTAACAGTTATGGCAGATTTGTTAGAATTGAAGCATGGTTGGGAGATAAGAAATCATCTGTCATTATACCAGAGATCGTAGACAATGGAGGATGGGAAGACATCGCGAATAAAA
>NW_006252219.1:0-218 GCF_000226075.1 Solanum tuberosum
TAAGTATGATAGCTATGCATAAAAACATTTAAAACATTCTACGAAGGACATTTCATTTAATGACATACAATTAACCAATTAAAACATGATATAAGAGAGTTAGAAAACATAAATCATAACATCATGATCAATGCAAGCTAAATCATCTTTAAATATTTGAAGATATATGAGATACTTTTTGTGTAACCTTAGTTCACTTTTAGTCTTGTTGTGGGAAA
>NW_006252220.1:0-218 GCF_000226075.1 Solanum tuberosum
TTGAAATTTTAAAATCTTCATGATTTCAAACTACATGGCATACTTTATATCATATCATGTACAAAGCAAGCTTAAAATCTTCATGATTTCACTGATACTATTTCTGTATATCTCATTCTTAGTTTTCTATTACTACCCGTCTCTTATGCCTCTATTTTCTTACTATCATGTTGTTGTTACTCTGCTTATGTCTTCATAAATGTTATGTTTTTGCTTTC
>NW_006252221.1:0-218 GCF_000226075.1 Solanum tuberosum
TTTGGCACAATTCGGGGTTACTTAGACTTCACCCAACTACACCCAACACAAATAAACCGCAACCCAACAATTTAAAACCGATTTTATCACAGAGACACGATAAATCAATCAATTTTAGACCTTTATGCACACATTTCAACAAACTACGGGTAATCCAGCACATAAAATACAATTAAAGCTACTACCCAACATCAAACAACACCCAATTACCTATTGCA
>NW_006252222.1:0-218 GCF_000226075.1 Solanum tuberosum
AGTAATTAAATATTTGTCAAATAATAAATGTGTCATTTTTTTTTCTTAATAACTAAACAATAAAGTGTGTTATATAAATTTAAAATAAGAACATTATTTGTTAATTCAATATTAATATATATATATATATATATATACAATAATAATAATTTCAAAGAAAATCGTAAAAGTTTTCATCTAATATAAAATAAAATAGTATTTAAATTGAAAGTACAAAA
>NW_006252223.1:0-218 GCF_000226075.1 Solanum tuberosum
AAAATTATTTTTGGGAATTTTGAACTATTTGTTGACTTTAGTTAATTAGTTGAGAGGGGAATTGGGGATAATTAACTTAAGCGATAGTTAATGCGCTAAAGTGATCATATATTTAAGACCCTATACCATTTGTTCCATATAATTAGATTAAGTTAGTGTAATTTGCCATTTTGAATACCTAGTTATTTTATTTAGGATTTAGGAAAAGAAAAGAAAGG
>NW_006252224.1:0-218 GCF_000226075.1 Solanum tuberosum
AGTCTAAACAATGTTTAATTTCAATTTACAAATAGAAATTTTCCATAGTTTTTAATAATATTTATCGTATGTCTTTTGTAGGATTCGAAGATTTGATGCGCTTACATGTCCCAAACCAAAAGAGAAGATGAGGTTATTATTTTGCCAAGATTATTGTGCAAATTTTCAAGTTTTGTGTAATGAATGTAATAACTTATATTGGATGAACCATGCTATTT
>NW_006252225.1:0-218 GCF_000226075.1 Solanum tuberosum
TATTAAGAAACACCTATGTTATTCAATTTGAAAGCAAAGATTCTTGTTCTTCATATCTTTCTATTGTGCATTTATCTGCATACCAATTGTTGGAAATTCTATTGGCTAAATGAAAATGTTTTGAACCTATTGTGGCAAGCAAAATTACTGTACAAATAGCTAACAAAAAGCAATCTTTTTTCCCTTGCTCGAAAGGGTACTATTTGATAGCTCCGTTG
>NW_006252226.1:0-218 GCF_000226075.1 Solanum tuberosum
TGAAAGAGGAAACTGAAAGAAAAATGGGGATAAAAAATAAAAAAAAATAAAAAAAGAGATGAAATGGTGAGGAAAGGATGTGAATAATTCAAAGAGAAAGGAGAAATTAAATAAAAAGAAATTGAGCTACAAAGTGTAAAGTCACTTCCGTGGTTGAAGAAAATCAAGGGAAAGCGAAACAACAATAATATGACAAAAGTAGGGCAAAAAGAGGTTAA
>NW_006252227.1:0-218 GCF_000226075.1 Solanum tuberosum
AACGCGCAATATAGAGTGGGGGTCCAATGCAATTGTCTAAAACATGGTGCACCACAATAAAATTAGCGCAATCCTAAGTCATTAAGCCACCTATGATACTTTCTTGACACCAAAAGAATTTAAATAACTGAAACAAAAAATAATCTAACACTTCCCAAAGCACCCCCACAAACTTGTGGTTCTTTGCGCATCTCCAACCCTACCCTCTATTTCACTCT
>NW_006252228.1:0-218 GCF_000226075.1 Solanum tuberosum
AATCTGCCCTTCCATTCCACCATGTAAACGGACTCCCAACAAAAGATACATCTCCCAATTCACAAGAATTTATGCAAAAAGAAAAATCCTCATATTCTTGAGGGTATACAGGAAGCCCTCCAATCTTCTCCTCCTCACTCAAAATAACATTAAAATCACCTCCTACCAACCAAGGCATAGAGTAGTTATCATACAGAGCATATAGGTCATCCCACAAC
>NW_006252229.1:0-217 GCF_000226075.1 Solanum tuberosum
GGGATTTCTGTAATTTTTCCTTAATTAAATATAAATATTTATGCAATTGCTTCATTTTATACTTAATCATTTTAAAAAGGAATCGGGCTTAGTTTAATATGTACTGCAATATAAATTATATTACAAATTAAATAAATTAAAGGAAAATAATAGATTCAGTGCTTTTTGAAAAGGTAGATGAGTGATCCCACTCATTAATAATAAATTATTTCTGATC
>NW_006252230.1:0-217 GCF_000226075.1 Solanum tuberosum
ATCATTGAGCTTCTTAAATTCCAAACTATTTGAAATAATTAGTTTTTATAAAGTTCAAGATATTTTCTAAGTATTTGAAGTAATTTTGGTCGCTTTTACAATTTTTGATTATAAATATGCTTTTTTTATTTTAATTTTATAAATATTCAAAAATGGTCTCAAAAAGATTTTAATTTTACTTAAATACTTTATCAAATTAATTTTGTCTAAATTAGTA
>NW_006252231.1:0-217 GCF_000226075.1 Solanum tuberosum
TCTTCAGCTGCAGGTATTGTGTGTTCTATGGCAATATTTGGCACAACTGTTGCACCATCTTCTACTACTGTTGGTTGAGGAGTTTGAACATCTTATGTGAACCAAGTATCAGCCTCTGTATTGGGTACTATAGGATCAACATTCATCTTCCTATTTTCTATAACCTTCAACACACTTGTTAAGTTAAAAGGAAAGATGTTCTCAGCAAATATGACAT
>NW_006252232.1:0-217 GCF_000226075.1 Solanum tuberosum
CCCGGACCTCTGTAACACGAGGCCCCCCGCCCCAATGACATTAAGGATCCTTCATAATAGAGCAATGGAAAGGTAACACAACTTTTAGAACTTATTTCATACTAAACAATTCTACCAAGTAAAAGAAACACAAAGATGAACAAACAATTGTCATGTGGTGTTGGACCATCTTATTGCTATAAGGAACCTAACTGAGTTATTTTTATTTTATTTATTT
>NW_006252233.1:0-217 GCF_000226075.1 Solanum tuberosum
CTTCAATTCATCAACTTGCAAGTAAACCAATTGACGAATGATCAATCTACAGGCGAGTTAAGTTTCCTGACTTCATTATCTAATTGCAAGTATTTGAAAACCGTTCAAATAGGAGGTAATCAATTTAATGGAAGTCTTCCAAAATCTCTAGGTTCAGGAAACTGGTCCTTTTCCCTTGAATATTTCATTGCCATTCAAAGTGGTATCACAGGAAAAA
>NW_006252234.1:0-217 GCF_000226075.1 Solanum tuberosum
TTTTTATGCGAGGTTTATTGTTTTGCGGAGGTTTGAGAATTCAAATTACTGATCTAGTTATAGTGAGGTTTAACTAACTGCAATCCTTCTGTGACTCTGAAACTTTTCTTTTTTGCGAGTCACAATCAGCAGCTAAAGAGAAACATGACGGTGATAGCTTCAAGCAAGAGTTCAACAGCCGAAAAAGACTCCAATTCATTAACCTCCACTAACAAAA
>NW_006252235.1:0-217 GCF_000226075.1 Solanum tuberosum
AGTAAAGTTAAAGATGGAGTTATTCAATTAGAGGATATTAATGACAAGTTAATTGATCAAGAATTAGAGACTAATAAGATTTTGGAATATCCTAATCCTGATTTACTCATCAGAACAAGTGGAGAGTTGAGAATTAGTAACTACATGTTGTGGCAATTGGCTTATAGTGAATTCTACTTTGTGGATAAATTGTTTCCTCAATTGGATGAAGATGATT
>NW_006252236.1:0-217 GCF_000226075.1 Solanum tuberosum
TTATAACACTCCCCCTTGGATGTCCACAGATAATATGTCTCGTTAAAACCTTACTAGGTAAAAAACCCGTGGGAAAAAAATCCTAGTGAAAGAAAAAGAGTACAAATATCTTTTAATACGCTTTGAATGTTGCCTCGTAAAAAACCTTACCGGAAAAATCCAATTGGGATAAAACCATTGATAAGGAAAAGAGTACAACACATATTTTTCTCCCCCT
>NW_006252237.1:0-217 GCF_000226075.1 Solanum tuberosum
CTAATTAACATGTAGACTTTATAATCAAATCAAAAAAAAATATATTGCCAATAAAAAATATTAACATGTTGTAACAACACAAGTATATCATTATAAATTAGTATCATTAGCCTTACCAACTAAATTTAAACACAACATTCAATTCAATCATTCTAACATATGTTTAAGTGGAATTACATTATCATACTCCCTCTGTCCCAATTTATATGACTTACTT
>NW_006252238.1:0-217 GCF_000226075.1 Solanum tuberosum
TTTTTATGTATAATGAAAGGGTTGTGATGGCTCTGTGCTGCTGAACTCAACAAGAAACAACAAAGCAGAGAAAGATGGACCTCCTAACATTTCATTGCACGCATTTTATGTCATCGATGTTGTTAAGAAACAAATCGAGGACTTGTGTCCTGGAGTTGTCTCTTGTGCTGATATTGTTGCTCTCGCTGCTCGTGATGCTGTTGCTCTTGTAAGTTCT
>NW_006252239.1:0-217 GCF_000226075.1 Solanum tuberosum
TTCTAGATCACCAAAAAGTCCATGGAATATAGCACATAAAATTCGGCAAAATAGGGGGCTTACCAGATTTGGGGCTTATTTGAACTTCAAAATGGGACTTTTTGGCCGTGACAGCTAGCTGGCTCCATTGCTTAGGTCTTATCGGACGTCCACGAAAAATTTCGACACAAATGACCTCGGAATTTTAGATTACCAAAAAGTCCATGGACTATAGCAC
>NW_006252240.1:0-217 GCF_000226075.1 Solanum tuberosum
TTAAGGAGTTAGAATTAAATTGTTGTGAAAAGCTTAACAGCCTTCCATATTGTCTCCTGCAAAGAGTGTCATCACTAGAGTCTTTGAAGATCAAGATGTGTCCTTGTCTTGAACTTGATTGGAATGAGATAGCTCATATTCAGAATATAGAAACTGATGATGGGATGTGAGGAATGTTGAATTCTTTTGTGAGAAGCCTGAAGCCGGAATCACTTGG
>NW_006252241.1:0-217 GCF_000226075.1 Solanum tuberosum
GTACACTTCCATCTACGTGATACTTTGTTTTGAATATCCACTTTAATCCAACTACATTCTTTCCATTTGGCAAGTCAGTGAGCTGCCAGGTTTCATTTCTTTGTATTGCCATCAATTCTTCCTTCATCGCATTCTTCCACTCCTCTTTTTCAATTGCTTCTTCATAAAATATAGGATCTGCAACAATAAAAGCAAATTGACAAGATTGATTAGAATA
>NW_006252242.1:0-217 GCF_000226075.1 Solanum tuberosum
TTTACTCGCTTTAAGGCGCGTGCAGTCAAGTATTTTTTCATCTCAGCAATATTAGTGTCACATAAGTTCGGTCAATGATCAAATGTGTTTTAAATATTGTATTTTAGTAAATTTAAGGGTTCAGTTGGCAAAATCATGACTATAAGAGTTCAACTGACAAATAGAACAAAATACAAGGGTTTCCCAGGTCATTCTACCTAATAAAAACTCCTACCTT
>NW_006252243.1:0-217 GCF_000226075.1 Solanum tuberosum
GATGAAATCGGAGTCATTAAGGTGTAGGGAAACCTAGCAATAAATGAAATATCTAATTGTGAATTTAACTACATTAGTAGATAGCTAAGACGATAAGGAACTTGTACCACTTTACGGAATAGAATTTGGGCGAGTAAAACTCTCGAAAATGATCTTAGCGTGAACGGGTACATTCTGTCTTCGTTGATGCCGTTGTAGCGGGATTCTGGGTGCTGTA
>NW_006252244.1:0-217 GCF_000226075.1 Solanum tuberosum
ACTGATTTAATAGACCTATATAAACTATTTTAAGTCACCAAAACACCTTTTAATAACTCACAACCCAAGTCCCCAAATCAAAAATCCCAACTACTCTTCCCTCCCAAAATCATCTCTCTAGACTGCATTGAAGAACAAAGGAAGGGATCAAGATAGAGCTTCAAGAAGAGGGCTTTTTCATATGAAGTGGATAGGATTCTACACCTAAGGTATGGAT
>NW_006252245.1:0-217 GCF_000226075.1 Solanum tuberosum
ATGGAAACTTGTAATATTCATCTCCATATCACTTTCGCTCTAAATATGTACTTCATCAGTTCATTGCTAGGATTCAAGATACCAACACTCGCTTCAATTCTTGAAATTTAAAGAAGGAGAAGGTAACTCAGGAGGATTTCCAGTTACTTCTGATACTTTATTTCTATATTGTGCAGGGACAAAGATGGAAACTTGTAATATTCATCTCCATATCACT
>NW_006252246.1:0-217 GCF_000226075.1 Solanum tuberosum
GGCTTGGAGCCTTTTCTGTGATGCCTTAGAGTGGACGACGTTCGACGGTGTTTGTTGTTAGATTGAATCCTATTGGACATACCATTACCCCCGGGGTCGTTCTTTCTAGCTGGGCTGGGAACGTATCGCTGGCTAGGTAGACTCGGTGATATCGGTGAACGCCCCCGGGCCTCTCTTTCTGGCTGGGCTGGGAGTGTGCTGCTGGCTGGGTGTCCCC
>NW_006252247.1:0-217 GCF_000226075.1 Solanum tuberosum
ATTTCAAAATAAAATACCTCTGAAGGTAAATTTTGACCAACAGTAAGTGTGAGTTCTGGAGCAGGATTGGATATAGACCTAACAAGTAAGAGAATACATCTTTAAAATATATACATATATATTAGAACAAAAGACAAACAATTTTTTTTATTAAGTAAAAGAGAGAAATAACTAACCATTAATTATTATAGAAATTGAATATAAATAATCATGTGTG
>NW_006252248.1:0-217 GCF_000226075.1 Solanum tuberosum
ATAGTTAATTAACTAGTTAACCAAATATTTAATTAAACAAAAAAAAAATTTAAGACGATTCTTGAATATTCATAAAATATACTATTTATATACAAAACTATATAAAACATATATATATATATATTATTTTTTAAAATTATTTTTTAATAAAAAGTAACAAAACTATTTACAATAACTTAAAAAATATTTCGACTTTCATAAAGTCAATTCTCTCAAA
>NW_006252249.1:0-217 GCF_000226075.1 Solanum tuberosum
CGATCTTAGCGTGAACGATATTTTCTGAGCGTCGTTGTTTAAATGTGTGTTGTGAAATGGGGGTCTTGGATTATTAAAATAGCCCAAGCTCATTTGAGACTCGGGAAAACAACAATACATCAACACAAACTCGACCAAACGGCAGCGTTGATTCCCACAAAAAACATTTCTTGCCATTCACAATTTGAAATGGAGGGAGTATGAAAAAGGACAAAAT
>NW_006252250.1:0-217 GCF_000226075.1 Solanum tuberosum
CTAGTTTCGGCTTAACAACCCATTCTTTTAAAAAAAAAGTTAACACAAAAACTTTAGACTCCATGAACATTTTCACACATTCAACATCAGTTCAAATTATTTGATAGGACTAGGATCAAACAGAGCAGTATTTTCATTTTAGTCGCATAGTAAAAATACTTTAAACCATGTATAGTCAATTTTAGTCAATACATGAACACGAAAAGTATTTTTTTTT
>NW_006252251.1:0-217 GCF_000226075.1 Solanum tuberosum
ATTAGAGAACATACATATGTTAAAAGTGATAAATTGAAGAACTGAATCCTGCGGTAGCTCCCTCTCGAGTACAACTTGTATTGGTGCAAGGATTGATATAACGTATGGGCTAGAGATGGCACATACTTGCATCATTTAGTCCCACGAAGTTTGGCCTGCTGAAAAAACTTTGCAACAACTGCGATATAGCTGTATTTTTAAGTGCATTCCTTTGAGC
>NW_006252252.1:0-217 GCF_000226075.1 Solanum tuberosum
ACATCCTGTGTTTTCTTCAATCTCTCTTTTGATATTCATAGCTGAAACCCCTAAAGACTCCATGCAGTCAAACAGTTCAATACGTCTTAGGGTTAGAATATCCGCAAAGCTTGGGGGGATCTCCTTGATCTCCTTGAAACCGGGCCATCCACTAATAACTAGCTTCTCAAGCACAGGAAACGATTCCTCTGAAGCTTTCCATTCTTCTATCTGCATA
>NW_006252253.1:0-217 GCF_000226075.1 Solanum tuberosum
AATCAATAAACAATCACTAATTACCTGGATTACTAACCATTCTAACAACCCTTGATAAAACCCATTATCCCCAAGTATCCAAACTAGGGATTTTTCCACCATAATTTCTAGATCAAAACCATCCCCCACTGATAATTACCTACTAGATTACGTTTTACGGATCGAAAATTGGATTTGGGGATTAAAATCTTACCTTTAACCTCAAGAATGGTGGAAA
>NW_006252254.1:0-217 GCF_000226075.1 Solanum tuberosum
AATATTATATGATACAGGATATTTTGCAAGAAATAATAAGTTATATAGACACTACAGAGAAGAACAAATCTCAGCAATAGGAAAAGAGACAGCTACTATGAATCTAATCAACCCAGAATCTCTACGAGGAATTCTACATAACAGACCAACCTTAATGCATATGGGTTTAATAGTAGTAGGATTAAAAGGATTAACCAGAAAAAATCTAGGAACTAAA
>NW_006252255.1:0-217 GCF_000226075.1 Solanum tuberosum
TAGACGGATAATTTGTTTATCTTTGGGTCATATTGTTCAAAAATTACAGATTGTAATAAAAGATACATTTTAAAGGAGCGCTAAAGTTAACTAATGAAAAAATCGTGATCTTGAGTGATAAAGAGGCTCAGCATATATTTTTTAGTAGTAGTTATGCATATCTACTTAATAGTTATTAATTTTACAGAAAATATATGTCTGAACTGCTGTAGGGGAA
>NW_006252256.1:0-217 GCF_000226075.1 Solanum tuberosum
TTATCATCACCTTTGGTGTAACTTTCCGCTCAACCATTGCTATGTATTATCTAAACACCCTCTTTGAATAACCATACTTAAGATCAACCTTACAAGACAACTATCCCCTTTAGAGTTGGTCAACATCTATTCTCTTGCCCTTCCTATGAACAAAGAGGTACATGCAACTCTCCAAGTTAATCTTAGAACAAAACACTATCCCAACTCATGGAACAAA
>NW_006252257.1:0-217 GCF_000226075.1 Solanum tuberosum
CACCTATAAATAGAGGTGACCATTTGAGTTGTAGAAAAGAAAGTATTGCCACTACATATCTCTTTTGTTGTAGTGCAAGTGGTAATCTAAGCCAAAATTTAATCCCTTTTCAGACACACAAGAAGGGACCAAACATCTCTCATCTATGCTACGTAGATGACACTATTGATCCTTAACACTCAATTTCCTTGCTTGAACTGAAGAAGTAACTGGAAGG
>NW_006252258.1:0-217 GCF_000226075.1 Solanum tuberosum
TTCCTCGTCGTGCTCCTGAGACGTGTAAGATTATGAAATACACCATCCCAAAGAACTCGAAGTTGTTTGTGAAAGTTTATGCAATAGGGCGTGACTCCAACATATGGGAGGAGAATATGCCCTGGCTTAGCTAGTTTGATCCATTACTTTGACTGGTCACTTCCTAATGGTGTTACTCTATAGAAAGAAAAGCCTCTACTCATTGTCCCTATGTAAT
>NW_006252259.1:0-217 GCF_000226075.1 Solanum tuberosum
TATATATATATATATATATATATATATATATAAGCAAGACTAGTTTGAATTATATAAGTCCATGGCTCTGATACCATGATGACAACGGATCACACTGGCAGACTATTAGGAACCTTTACGAATATAGTTAATCCTGGCAACAGTGTATGAAAGCCCCTACTATCTGGGTCCGCCCTCCACATGGATCATGTTAGGAATGACTTTTAGGTGTTTAGAA
>NW_006252260.1:0-217 GCF_000226075.1 Solanum tuberosum
AACTGGGCACCCCCGTTTGCCATTTTTTCCAACCTTTTGGCTTCCACAGTTCTCACCTTGTCCACATGACCTTTCAACACACATTCATGCCCTTGGTAAGTATAGCCTAAAGTTAACTCTTGAAAGTTCAACTTAATATCTCCCAAAGGAAGCAACCATTGTACCCCTAAGATCATGTCACAAGATCTGAGAGGTATCAGTAAGAAATCATCTGTGT
>NW_006252261.1:0-217 GCF_000226075.1 Solanum tuberosum
CATCATGATGATAGAGCTCAGTGTTATGCTTTTTCGGCCAAAAATGAGACGGAGGCGTCTGATGCGGTTATCACAGGTAGTATTCTTGTCTGTGACCGGATGGCTAATGTGATGTTTGATCCAGGTTCTACTTATTTTTATGTATATGTGCAATTTTCCTCAAAGTTTGATATGATTTACGATGTACTTGATGCCCCTATCCATGTTTCTACCCCAG
>NW_006252262.1:0-217 GCF_000226075.1 Solanum tuberosum
AACAAGACAGATAGTCGTAGGTCACATTAATAAACTTAACAAATAACACAAACAAGGAAAATTCACCTCTTATGATATTGCCTACTTCATGCAGACAACTATACAGGCTGAATAATAACAGACATTTGCTTCCTCTTGTTGGTGATGTCCAAAAGATTAGAATTTTGTATTCCTTGAAGTAAATGAAATGCAATTCTTGGGAGTAAATTTTGGAGGT
>NW_006252263.1:0-217 GCF_000226075.1 Solanum tuberosum
TGGTTCACTTGGAGTAGCTACTCCTGTTTAGGTTATTTTTTGATGAAATAAGAAGAATATCACTAACAAAAAAGCATCAAGAAAATGCAAGCATTACAAAGAGGTTACCATTCCCAGGAAGGCAAAAAAAGCTATCTCAACTATCAAACATGGATCTATGGAACTGATAATTCTAGGAAAGATTCAACAATAATTACAGAGTGGCCTTTTTAGGTTA
>NW_006252264.1:0-217 GCF_000226075.1 Solanum tuberosum
GGGTTTCAAGTCAAGCCTCCAATTTCACCATTGATTTGAAGCTTTTGGCGTCAAGGTATGATTGCATTCACCTATAGAGTCCTTTCCTCCAAAGGGTTCCTAAATTCTCCAATTTTGTAAAGTTAGATTTCCCAACTCAATTAGGGTTTTATTCAATTGACATGTGTACCTTTCAATGTTTATCCAATTGATTGTTTTATGTATTTTTATGCATGAA
>NW_006252265.1:0-217 GCF_000226075.1 Solanum tuberosum
GTAAAACAAGTGCATAATCCTACCCAAACACTACATAGGTGCTTAAAAGCACCTAAAATAAACCAATTCAAACAGGCTCTAAGTTGTGAATATTATTTGTACATCACAGAAAATTAGTTTTAAGCCAAACTATCAATGAAATTGTGAATGCTACGTTATGCTTTCTCTATTATTTGATACGTCCTCTATTATTAAGGATGCTATATACAGACACTCA
>NW_006252266.1:0-217 GCF_000226075.1 Solanum tuberosum
GAGCAACGAGGTCTTCCTCATCCAAACCTTGCTTCTTGAAGTTTTTGATAAGTGCAGGTAAGTCCATAAACGGAGTTGGAATATTGTCGTTGGCCGCGGTTCTACTTGCTGTAGTCGAGTCTCTTCTTCCCAGTTTCACTTTCCAACTTGGTCCATGTAGCTGTTCATGTAAAAATATCATGTTAAGAAACAAATTCATAATTAAGCTAGAGAATAA
>NW_006252267.1:0-217 GCF_000226075.1 Solanum tuberosum
TTTATGTGGGGGGTTACAAGTAGCAATTAAGGTCACTATTTATTTAGTTATTAATATTTTGATTAAACTAAGTGATAAGATATATGAACACTATGACAATTAATACCAATAATTAGCATAAATTCTTTTAGAGAAAGATAAACTAGAAGAAAGAGAATACACAAGTAGATAAAGAAATCGATTTTATTTTATTAAACTACCCCAAACAATTATAATT
>NW_006252268.1:0-217 GCF_000226075.1 Solanum tuberosum
CGCGACTCCATAATGTGTAATTATCCATGCCTGTCAATTGAATTCCAACAGAGAGAGCTCTAGGTACATCAGATGATCTTAAATGCAGTGGGTGATTGTGATCAATTGTCACGAAACCTCCATTGATTCCATTATCACGATCTGTGGAAGCTCTGTCCGTAGATGCTCCCGTCAATCCATCCTCATTCACCATTCTGAAACAATTCCGGCAGAATCT
>NW_006252269.1:0-217 GCF_000226075.1 Solanum tuberosum
AAGAAAATTAGTAACCCACTTGAAAAATCTCCGAATTGAGTCTCAAAAAGTCTTCATGTCTACAAGGAAACTCTCAAAACTCAAAAGAAAACTATTCTAAATGGTCACCAAACTAAACTCCAGACACTGTATTAACATTTTGAAATCCAATATTAGTCACCAAAAATTAGCCATGAAGGGTCATTAGGCGAGGTAAGTCGGGTTCGCCGAGTGGTTC
>NW_006252270.1:0-217 GCF_000226075.1 Solanum tuberosum
AGAAACCTTCAGACTTCATCCTCCACTCCCTCTCTTAGCCCCCAGAGAATGCAGGGAAGAAACAAACATCAACGGATACACTATCCCATTAAAAACAAGAGTCATGGTTAATGTTTGGTCGATGGGAAGGGACCCAAAGTATTGGGAAGATGCGGAAAGCTTTATACCTGAGAGATTCGAGCAGAGCTCTGTGGATTTCATGGGGAATAACTTTGAG
>NW_006252271.1:0-217 GCF_000226075.1 Solanum tuberosum
TCTCTATTTAGTACAAGGAAAGTCATAACACATGAATGAATTATATTTCTCAATTCAAGGCTACCAAGGAATAACACCCTAATAGGCTAGACCATGCTATAATCTTGCTAACAAAACTTTATTAAGCTAAACCAACTACCTTGGAAGGCACACTATCATGCAAATCTAAGCTATTCTAGGTAGGGTACAAGTGTTCCATCCTAGCTACCATGAAATA
>NW_006252272.1:0-217 GCF_000226075.1 Solanum tuberosum
AAAGAAAACTCAATCTAAACTTTTCCTTCGAAGACAAACAAAATCAAGCGCAAACTCAGTTTGGGGCAGCAAACAAATCAACCAAAAGAAATATAGCAAGGCAAAATAAAATCAATACACGAGACACCAAGATTAACGTGAAAAACCTCTTCGGGGTGAAGAGTAAAAACCACAAGGTCAAATCTTCACTATAATCAAAAGAGTTATAAATGTGTTT
>NW_006252273.1:0-217 GCF_000226075.1 Solanum tuberosum
TTGAAACCATCACAGAAGGCCTTCCAGGAACACTTGATATGAGTTTTAATACTCTTTCATACTGCAAAAAAATTGTTAAGTTAATCTTACTTATAATAATAGGTAATTATTTATAATAAACATGATTTGAGAACCTAAAACGATAAGAGTATATAATTAAGTTTTTATAAGTGTATATAAATTAAATTCTTTTCATTCAACTTGATCTCTCTTGTCA
>NW_006252274.1:0-217 GCF_000226075.1 Solanum tuberosum
TATTTAATTCATTTTAAACCAATTTAATAAATTAAAATATGAAAACCATTTCTTATTAATTGACTAACCTTTTTTGAGAAAACAGCTTAAGTAAGTATTTTTTAAAAATTATTATTATTAATCAATTGAAAATGTTTTGACTAACATTTTTTAAAGTTTATTTTTAAGAAAAAATACTTTAACTTAGAACAATTTTGAAATGAGTAAAAAAAAAAAA
>NW_006252275.1:0-217 GCF_000226075.1 Solanum tuberosum
ACGTGTGTCCCATCCCGGGCACCACTAAGATTGAAAATTTCAACCAGAACATTGAAGCTTTGTCCATAAAGTTAACATCAGAAGATATGGAAGAGCTTGAATCCATTGCTTCAGCTAATGCAGTCCAGGGTGATCGGTATATTCCTGGTATGAGTACTCATAAGAATTCAGAAACTCCGCCCCTTTCATCGTGGAAGGCTACAGAATGATGCAATCG
>NW_006252276.1:0-217 GCF_000226075.1 Solanum tuberosum
GTTGGTCCTCAAGCAAGGAGAATTGTCGTGTGTCAATTGTTCCTCATTGATTAAACAGAGACATAGTAATGAATTTATAGGCTCAATGAACTCTCCCATCTAATAGGTAGTCTTTTGGGTTGAGTTCTCTGATTCAGACTGTAACATTATCCATAAGGGATTCCTAGTGGTTGAAGTGATGGAGTAATAACCTTGGGAGTTGGGATCAAGCTGGAAT
>NW_006252277.1:0-217 GCF_000226075.1 Solanum tuberosum
TATTGAGAGCATGTCCCATGATTACAAGTTGGGCATGGCTTTCTTCTTCAAAGGCTGGAAAATCACTAATTGTCCACAAAAAGGCTTCACGCAATTGAAAAGTTTGGTTAGAATCAACATCATATATTTCCATCCCAGTTTCCCACAATTCTTTCAATACTGCAATTAGTGGCTGAAGGTTGACATCAATATCCTTTCCTGGAGACGATGGGCCTGG
>NW_006252278.1:0-217 GCF_000226075.1 Solanum tuberosum
GCTTATGTCCATTTGGGTGATCAAAAGTCCCAATGGGCGATCCGTCAAGTATTTTTGGCGAAGAGACCTCCAAATCACCGATTTTGCCGACGAGATTCATAGAAAGGTCATTTTCTTTGAATTTATGATTTTATTATGTTCCTAGAAGGGTATTATTGATCCTTTACCCTAAATAAACTTTCCAAAGTCTATCTTACAACCTAATAACATCATTATA
>NW_006252279.1:0-217 GCF_000226075.1 Solanum tuberosum
TTGTTGACACCCAATTTTGATCCTCCACATTATAGATTAACACGAGCTTCTTTAATTTCAAACGATTTGAAATAATTGACTTTATATATTTTTAAAATGTCTCTCAAGTTATTTTAAAGTAATTTTGATTATATTTTATAATTTTTAAATAATAAATGTATTTTATGTAATTATGTACATTATTAGTATATTTTATAAATATTCAAAAATCGTCTCA
>NW_006252280.1:0-217 GCF_000226075.1 Solanum tuberosum
GGGGGTTTGAGTTAATATATTGAAAGTTGGAACATGAGCTTCATGAATATAAGTTCCTTCAACAGATCTGGCACTCTTTCGAGGAGTTTCAATGTGTTTCTTAGTCATGCTGATGATGAGAAACGTAACTAGAGTGACAATTGTGGTTGTGAGAAAGATTGAATGGACGGTTGTGAATGTTATGGTGGAGTGGTGAGGAAGATGGGAGTGAAAATTG
>NW_006252281.1:0-217 GCF_000226075.1 Solanum tuberosum
TTGATATACCCCTCGTTATGAAAGTGGTTCATATATATTGTAACATCCGGCAATTTGAAATAACTATGAAAAGGCTTAGAATTGGAAATAGTCATTTTTGGAAAGAGTTTAAAAATCTGGAAATTTGGTTAAGTGTGGAAAAGAGTGAGTTTTTGGCCAACTTTGAACAGTCATAACTGTGACAACCCTAAAAACGAACTAGTGAAACTAGAGCCTC
>NW_006252282.1:0-217 GCF_000226075.1 Solanum tuberosum
ATAAAAATAAGAAATAAATTCAAACAAAAGTAGCAAACGAAATCTTCATAAAAACTAACAAGAAAACACATAATACGACATTAAAATGACTTATGTGGTTGAAAATGTTGTGATTTTTGCAGAGTTGGATAGAGGGTGAGAGGATGAAAATATCATATATCATATATATATAAAACAAACCTATTCATATCATATATATATATATATATATATATAT
>NW_006252283.1:0-217 GCF_000226075.1 Solanum tuberosum
TAGATTCTATAAACTCATCCAACTGAGCAAAAAATATACCGAAATCTTGAATTATTTAAACACAAGGAGATTTGATTTAAATACGTATCATATTCGCTCTAAGGATATTTTGCGACAAAATGAGTAAGAGATGCCAGCGCCGCCTGTTGATATACCTCTGGTAAGCATCCGTCATATTACTCCATTGAGAGAGAATAAACTAGTCAATTTTTACAAA
>NW_006252284.1:0-217 GCF_000226075.1 Solanum tuberosum
TTTTTTTTATTTTATAAAATTACAATGAGTATACTATTATTATTTTTATTTCTATTAGATCATATACCTATAATTCATTAAATTTAAATTCTCGATAGTAGGTTGGACGTGTAAAATCATCAATTAACCAAAGAAATTGAAAACAGGGAAAGATAATCGTATAAGCTACTCGAAAACCGTGCAAAACTGATTTGAATTTGAAAGCAAAACAAGTACT
>NW_006252285.1:0-217 GCF_000226075.1 Solanum tuberosum
ATCCCTACTTTAAAGACCCCTGCTCCCACACAATCTATTTCCAGTGCTCTTTCTCTCAATGCCTTATTCACTAAACACCACCACATTTCTCCTAATGTCATTGCCTCCACCAGTCAAGCAGTGGTTGAAAACATTTGTCATGATAGTGAACCTTCATCTTATGAGGAGGCAGCATTAAGTCCTGCTTGGCAAAAGGCCATGATACAAGAATTTGATG
>NW_006252286.1:0-217 GCF_000226075.1 Solanum tuberosum
TAAGATTGTACCAGTCATTGATTTACATTAATTATAAGTCCTCCACTTGTGTTTGTTGCCTCTTCCATCCACATTTGTTTGATCATGTGAACCAATTGATTGTAATATTGCTCATTACTAAGGTTCTGATTGAAGGCAACAATATCACCATAGTTTTTGTGTTTGCTTTCATAATCCTCCATAGACAGTGATGCATTTCCATAGTTGTTGTCTTCTT
>NW_006252287.1:0-217 GCF_000226075.1 Solanum tuberosum
ATTAAAAATTCAACCACCAACATCTGCACCATCATTTCGACATTAGAATGATTTCTAGAAATAAATTTGAAAGACGAAAGATGTGACTTACCAGCTATGGGAAGTATCCAAGGGATGATTGCTGCAAAATCACCAACAATCAATAATTTAGTTAATCTAACTTGCAACTAGTTACCGTTAAATAAAACAGAATTGACAATAGAAGTACGACTGCTTA
>NW_006252288.1:0-217 GCF_000226075.1 Solanum tuberosum
GCCTAGCGGTGAATGAAAACCAGGGTGAAAATTCCAGTACTGACAAAGTGCTAGGTGATTTCTTCGGTACTTAAGCTGGTGGGAGGTAGCAAGTACCCGATGAAATAAGGAAGGTGTTTGTGGCAGGTGTAAGATAGTCGAAGTAGTAGTACTCTTTTCCACTGCATTTGGATGACCTTATTGTGAACAGGTCCATATTTTTTGCTTCAAGCCTTCA
>NW_006252289.1:0-217 GCF_000226075.1 Solanum tuberosum
CGTCCAGTTCGCACCCAGCAGGCGACATTAGTCGCACTCACCGATCCAGTCGGCGACATGCCGCATAGTCATTTACCTCGCCGAGTTTTACAGGACCTTCAATCAAAGTGAAGGTCAAAACGATGGTTTTCATCAGAATCGCCAACCTGTTCGGCGATTCACTGAATGGAATTATTAGGATGCCAAATGCAATTTCCACACACTCTCCACACTTTAA
>NW_006252290.1:0-217 GCF_000226075.1 Solanum tuberosum
TATTAAACAATTTGGCATGTTGTAATTACCAGAAAAAAAATACAATAAAATTCATATTGGATCAAGGATTCACGTCTTAGCTTAACTCATTAGATTTGATTATTATTAGTTGAATATTGTGACGATAGTAAGCAAAAGATGATATAACGACAACAAAGTAAATAATAAAAGAGATCTTCATATGAAGCTTTGGGGTCTTCGATGATGTAGATGAGAA
>NW_006252291.1:0-217 GCF_000226075.1 Solanum tuberosum
ATAAAAATAAATAAATAAACAACCATAAATTATCAACTTAGCAACAGGTTTGAGAAAATAAATTTACCCAACCCAAATATGTACATTTTATTCAGTAGTCAGTGGAGTAAAAAGCATATATGGTTACTATGTGCTGAAGAGAGTATTTTTTCGATAAAATATAGGACATGAACCAAACAGTTACGTAAAACTGAACATAACGAAGAGTTTTTTTTTT
>NW_006252292.1:0-217 GCF_000226075.1 Solanum tuberosum
CAATATCCACTTCTTCAACATACTCTGCAGACTAACTCTAGACAAGGCAGCTCCCCAAAGAGTGGTAAGCATGAACAGTTTTCACAACCTCTAATTGTAATAGGGGCAACATTTCTCAAAACTGAGTGATTCATCGGAAACCTCTGATGCCAATGATTTCTAAGGATTGGGGTGTGGTTTGAGCACTTTAACTTCTTCTGATTCATATCTATGCGGT
>NW_006252293.1:0-217 GCF_000226075.1 Solanum tuberosum
TTTTTTAGTGTTCTCAAATTGAATGTGCTTATATTTTGCGATGTTTATAACTCACTAGTTTAGTGTACGTATTTTTGCACGTCAATTACAACAATTTTTTTTCCCCAGAAATAACCTTGAAGGTGAATCACCAGAGGGATAGGGAACACAAGCACAAACAACTTAATACAACAAGGAAAAAGCAAGCAACTTTACTTTTCTTTATTTTAATTAGTGT
>NW_006252294.1:0-217 GCF_000226075.1 Solanum tuberosum
AGCAGCAAACAAGAGCTTCAACGTCAAGCGATTTCAACTTCGAACTCGAACTTCAACTCAAAGAAGAACGAAAACAGAGAGCAAAGATCAACTTAAAATCTGTTGCGCTCTCTCTCTATTGCTGGGTGATTTTTCGAACCTTTTCTGGATTGTTTTTGGATGTTCATGGATGTTGATCCGTGATCTTTTGGATGGGAAGACGCCATCCTTTTATAGG
>NW_006252295.1:0-216 GCF_000226075.1 Solanum tuberosum
ATAATATAAAAATTAAAGCAGTTTCCTTGCAATGAGAATGTATAATTAATGCATGCACCTTTATTCCAGTAGAGATTGAAGAATCTCAAGGCTAGCACTATCCCTATGAAATGAAGTGGCATTAAAGGAGCATGTAAAGTTTGAAAAAAAATCAATAGGAAAAAGAAAGTGATAGAAAGAAGTTTGAGAATAATTCTTTTTGTGATGCATGGTATA
>NW_006252296.1:0-216 GCF_000226075.1 Solanum tuberosum
TTGGCTAAGAAGTTGCACACCATAAGCAAGATCAAGTCTGGTGTTTGTAAGAAAGTTCAGTTTGCCAACTAATTTTCTATAGTAAGTAGGATCATCCAGGGCTTTTCCTTCATGTGATCTTAGCTTAACATTTGGATCAAGGGGAGATGATAAAGGAGTCATGTGAACACAATTGAATTCCTTGAGGAGGTCTAACACAAACTTCCTTTGAGAAAT
>NW_006252297.1:0-216 GCF_000226075.1 Solanum tuberosum
GACAATTTGCTTACAACGAAGGCAACATCCGGTCTGGTAAGATGAAGATATTGTAAACTTCCAACTATACTCTGATATTCTTTAGGATCCTCAAGTAAAAAGCCATCACTACTCATGGGACAAGATCCACTTGCCATTGGTGTGCGCATCGGATTAGCTTCAACCATGTTTGCTCGGTCTAAGATCTCATAGATATACTTCTGCTGGCTTAAGAAA
>NW_006252298.1:0-216 GCF_000226075.1 Solanum tuberosum
TATGAATGAACGGTTTAACGCGTTGTAAATTAGACTCATAGACCTTCGATTTGATATATTGTGGGACCTCTAAATCTTCTTATATTGGGAGAAAACCTCTGTGACATTCACACTAAATTTCAGAGAAATCTTTAAAAAGAAACTTGCGATAACTTTCGCCAACTTTTATTACTAAATTCTCTTAACTTCAAAAATTAAGATGTGACTCTTGAGAAC
>NW_006252299.1:0-216 GCF_000226075.1 Solanum tuberosum
GATGATGATTTGATAATACTTTTTTCTATTCAATATCACCTTTTTATAGTGCTGCTTTTCATTTACTCCACCCCTACCTTAACTTAACCCCCACCCCCAACCTATATAAATGATTAAAAAATGTATTATATGTAAATATATTATGTTCCATGCCTAAATAATATTATTAAAGACTTACAACTTCTAATATCTCCCTCACATATATCCTCATCAGTT
>NW_006252300.1:0-216 GCF_000226075.1 Solanum tuberosum
CCATAGAATCCACCAGCCTCATTAGCACAATTTTCCAGTAGGCCATCATTCTCATCTTCAAATCGAAAGCCTGTTGCACCACATCTAGATGCTTCCTCAAATGACCAACGTCGATTACTCCTACTCCTTCAAGGTTTATCATGGAGTACTTCCCATGATCATTCATGATCTCCATGAACGTGTGTTGTTGAGCCATGAACTTACTATAAGTAGTTA
>NW_006252301.1:0-216 GCF_000226075.1 Solanum tuberosum
TCAGGATCTGGCTCCAAATCTCAGAGAGCCTCTAACAACAACTTGTATTGTGATTACTGTAACTGGAAAGGTCATACAAGAGCTAATTGTTTTAGACTCCATGGCTATCCAGCTAATTCGAAAGGAAAGAGAAGAACTAGCCCTGGCCCTGTGACGGCTGCTAATTTTGCAACAGGATCCTCTCCTCATAGTACAAGTGGTCATGTAGATGGTTCA
>NW_006252302.1:0-216 GCF_000226075.1 Solanum tuberosum
CGAGTTGGAAGATTTGAATACTTCAACTTGCAGACTTGAATAATCTGAAGACTTTAACCAATATACTTGGAGAATTTGAAGTCTTTAATTTATAAACATGGAGGATTTAAAGACTTAATTCACATCCTTGTAAGGTTTGAAGACTTCAATTTGCATACTTGTCTAATTTGAGACTCTAATTTCCAGACTTGAAGAATTTGAAGATTTTAGCTTGCA
>NW_006252303.1:0-216 GCF_000226075.1 Solanum tuberosum
AAATTTCCGACTTTGGCATGGCAAGGCTATTTAAGTTGGGTGAAACTCAAGGCAACACAAGCAGAATTGTTGGGACCTAGTAAGTTGACTGTTATTTTCATATCACTGGGAAGGATTCTTGACCATTAGTTAGCAAGAACAAAAGCTGTTTCGAGACAAAAGCAAAATCTTTCCTTAACATGTAGAATTTTCAGATGAATTTTGTCATATCAATTT
>NW_006252304.1:0-216 GCF_000226075.1 Solanum tuberosum
GCACAAATCACTAAATGAGATGCCTTTGTGGCCCCCTAGTCCTTGCATATCTCTTATACTCTGTTCCAAACTCTTCATTTTCTTAGCCATTTCTTCATGCTCCTCATTCTTAACTGTCTTCTCAATTTTGAAGGGGGAACTATATTGATGAGTCTGGGGATAAGAACTTGGAATTTTAATGGCCTCTTCAGGGGTGTAGCCATGGTCATGAAGAAC
>NW_006252305.1:0-216 GCF_000226075.1 Solanum tuberosum
TAAAAAAAATAACCTAAACAAATGGAGGATAATCAACAAGACAGTGGTAGAACAAGACAATGGTAGATAAAGTTGGTAACTAGAAAATGCAAACTAGGACAACATTCAAATATATGCTATGTTAGTTCACAAGTAACAATACTACTTGGAACAAATAACTTCAAAAGTAGACAAAAATGTAAAATTTGTTAGAAACAAGTTTTCAAATAAACATGA
>NW_006252306.1:0-216 GCF_000226075.1 Solanum tuberosum
GCACATACATAAAGTTGAATTTACATGTCCACCCTAATTTTCTTCTAATGAAAATGAAATTGACATAAAGAAACTTTGGATTTAAATCCGCCAAACGGATGCGATATGTGTATCTGCCTCTCCAAGACAAAGGAGAAAACAAAAGAAAAAAAGTTATCTGCTGTAATTTGTTTATAAATAATACATGTATATAGCTGGTTCTTTATCTGCACTTGC
>NW_006252307.1:0-216 GCF_000226075.1 Solanum tuberosum
GGTATCCTAATATACTGGGAGTAATCCGATAAATAAACCAAGAATAAGATAAATGTACTGACCTTCTCCTAAATCCAAACTTATCAAAAATAATAAAAATAACAACCTAATCAAGCCCCCATAACCTCGGCAGGTACAAATAGCACACAAGACCACCTGCCCAAGCCCCCATAAGCCCTAAAGGTGCCAATCAGTCTATATACCCCTATCAGTAGT
>NW_006252308.1:0-216 GCF_000226075.1 Solanum tuberosum
TTTTGATGAAAACATATATAAGATATTCAAATTGTTTATAAAAATAGCATATTATGTATGTATAATAATAAAATATATGTATAAAATTTGTCAGTTCAGTTCGTTTCAGTTATTTCTTCGGATTTTTTCAAACAAAATCATAACCAACCCAAATAATACTATCGGTTTTTAAAAATCTACAACCAAACCAAACCTAAATAATATCAGTTTGGTTCA
>NW_006252309.1:0-216 GCF_000226075.1 Solanum tuberosum
CTTTGGATTTGATACCTAATCAACAAAATACATCCATCATTAATACAACCATAACAACTTAAACTATTACTATCATATCTCAATCCTAAGCTATGTATGATCAATTATATCAATTCTCAATGCCCATTCTACTTCATTTCAATCCAGTGTTCAATACTCGAGAAATGACAAACGGACATAACCGTTAAGACATTTATACAAACACCAACACTACAA
>NW_006252310.1:0-216 GCF_000226075.1 Solanum tuberosum
CATGAATCACCTCTTATTGTATGATTGTGAGAATATAAAATTTCTAACTATTATATTTATCGTGCATCCCGCGGATACATATACTAATTTCAATCAATTAAATAACGGCATAAAATAGTATTATCAGAACTAATTTGTCTTAAATAAAATATTATTCCAGGAGGTTGCTTGGAACAATTCTGTATATAATTAATTACACTGTCTAAATAATAAATG
>NW_006252311.1:0-216 GCF_000226075.1 Solanum tuberosum
TAGATTGATTGTTGATTTTATGATTAAATATTACTCCGTAGCAATTCTAAAGTTGACTTAGGAAAGGGTTGACTATTATTAACGGTCCAACTTTTTCAAAAGGCACAAATAAAAAAAAAAGTAAATTTTAGGTTTAACAAATATAAAAATCATACTAGCGCTCTATTTCCATCACTATTACTACTAGTCTGTGTAATATGATGCTGTTAACAACAA
>NW_006252312.1:0-216 GCF_000226075.1 Solanum tuberosum
TATAAATTTCTGTTAAAACTGTCATGAATGCACCCTTGACGTTTGTGGAATGAAGAGCTGATGGTTCCATAAAGAAGAGATTTTCCCTTGCGAATTCTTGAGCATCTTCAACTAGTACAGCTCGAAGACTTCCTAGATCACATTTGTTCACGATGAGCATAATAACTATGTTCTTGTCCACATGACCTCTTAGTTCCTCCAGCCATCTAGCCATAT
>NW_006252313.1:0-216 GCF_000226075.1 Solanum tuberosum
AAAAAAAAAATCTCCTACAAATATATGAGCAAGAATAATTGGTGTACTAACATGACTAAAACTAAATGATATCACCTACATAAATCTTATTCTTTCAAATATCATTAATGAAAAATGACTTTCATAATACCAAGCACATTATATATAATTAAAAGAAGTAATACATACCTAAAGTTAGGGTTTCCATCAGACCAAAAGGTATTGGCAAATGTTTCA
>NW_006252314.1:0-216 GCF_000226075.1 Solanum tuberosum
AAAACCAATCTTTCATTTCTTTTAGAAAAAGATCATTCATTCGAGGGATGTGGGCATGTGGCTAGTAGATAAGACTCTTCCATTTTTAATCAGAGATGAGTAAATATTAAGACCTAGATAAGTAAATAAGGAAAGTCCTAATTAAAAGAAGCATTTTCTTTTTATTAATGGATCGTACGTGATATGAATTCAGATTAATTGAAGTTCTAATATGAA
>NW_006252315.1:0-216 GCF_000226075.1 Solanum tuberosum
GACAAAGTTGAGGGGTATATTAGACCCTTTTCCCTTTTTTTTTATAAAGATACGAGGGAATTTATTTTCTATTTTCAAAAAAAATCACTTTATGTGGTATTACATATACAAGATTTTTATTTTTATACTTAAGAGAAATAAAAAGGTCAATGTGGTATTTTTATTAAAAATTGATCGACGTAGGTGAGTAGATTTTCTGATTCAAGTTTATAGAAT
>NW_006252316.1:0-216 GCF_000226075.1 Solanum tuberosum
AATTAGCTAAGGTAGGACATTAATTGATATAAGTTGCTTATGTGTGATTATTTTTTATTATGGCAATTAGTTATTCTTGGGGTCAATGACACTTTGAATATATAATGGTTATCTTGTTCCCCTTGTTATGCTGTAGAGTAGTTGTAAAATGATAATGGTCTTCTCTTAAGTAATTGCAACTGTTGCCTCTATTTAGTAAGGAACGAGTTTGAGTGT
>NW_006252317.1:0-216 GCF_000226075.1 Solanum tuberosum
TATTTTAGTATTTTAGTATGTGAGCACAAGTTAGGATGTGAGAGTGTAGAGGTGTTCCACCGTGTGTTATATGGAATTATGAACCTTATTTATATACAAAAGAGAGGGCACAACATAAAAGGAAAAGAAATAATTAAGGAGACAATTAGAATTATTTTCCTTAAACAAATAATGAATAAAATCAATCGATTTTTACCCAATATGTAATCAAGTGGC
>NW_006252318.1:0-216 GCF_000226075.1 Solanum tuberosum
GTACTAAGAAATTAATATAACCACTTGTGCCGCCACAAATTTAATGTACCAATAATTCTGCATTTCCAATTACTAATTACTTCTCTGTCTAATAAAAGTTGTTCATTATTGACTTGACACAAAAATTAAAAAGCAGTAAATGATAGAGGTAATTTTACCAAATCACCCTTATTAATTGGGTGAAATTTTTGGTGAAGTTTCACCATGTGTTTGGCC
>NW_006252319.1:0-216 GCF_000226075.1 Solanum tuberosum
ATGACATGATAATTTTAAAATTTATATAATGATAAAAGGAAGGAAAACAAGAGCAATTTGGGCACGAACATTTTTTATAGAATACGTCAGAATGTTAATTGGTGAACTGAATAGAATCATTCCTTTCACTTTTTTTTGTTTGTCTACAACCACAAGTCTGGAAAAATACAATCTGAGTCAGTTATTTGGTTATGAAAAAAATATACATATTTTATT
>NW_006252320.1:0-216 GCF_000226075.1 Solanum tuberosum
TGACGTCTTACGTAACAATTCACATCCTACATGAAATTCTACATATATTATGCCTTGTAGGACGTGCGTATCTGTTTGTTCAATTTTATACAAGTTTATGTATTTAGTTGTGCATATCCAAAATTAAAGGACATAAATGTGAGCTAAAACCTAGGGCTTTTATATATATTATTATAATCCTACACCATAACTAGAACATACAAACAATTTAAAATT
>NW_006252321.1:0-216 GCF_000226075.1 Solanum tuberosum
ATGCCGATGGTGCAAGGGATGGTGAACTCTCCGGGATTTTCCCTCTTTTTAATCAGCTCCTTAGTCATGATTGCACTACAACTATGAGAAACTTTGATTTTCTCAAAATCCTAGTTCCTTTTCTTTGTTACTAACTTCTTCATAAACTTGGCATAACCCAGCATTTCCAACAATGCTTTAACTAGAGGGAGATTAATTGATAATGTCTTGAACACC
>NW_006252322.1:0-216 GCF_000226075.1 Solanum tuberosum
AACAGTATGTCAAGATCTACTTTAATCAACTATACTACTGAATAGAGGCAACACTAAACCAATAATCTGCTTTGAATCCCTAGTGATTGAATAAGCTGTAACAAAATCAGTAGTAATTTAGAAGCTGCAATAACCAATAAGAAAGGAAATCCATACCCATAATGATGCGGTGACCAAAGAAAGGAAGGAAGCGCAGATGGAAATGTATGTCCGAAA
>NW_006252323.1:0-216 GCF_000226075.1 Solanum tuberosum
GCATAAAACGCATTCAACGAATGTAATTTATGTGTAAGTTCAGTTTCTTCCAATTCAATGATGAAATTACGTTATTACCCCTTCCATTAATATAGGCATAAAACACATTCAAAGAATTCGAATTATGTGTAAGTTTAAGTTTCTTTCCATTTATTGTTGAAATAACGTTATTACCCTTTCCGTTTAATTATATTTGTCTACATTTTTTGAAATATA
>NW_006252324.1:0-216 GCF_000226075.1 Solanum tuberosum
AAAAGTCATCTTGGTAATTGAATTTGATATAATTGAGTGTAATTACATTGTGTGGTATGTTTGATTGGTCATTTAATTACTTGGTCAGTAAGTAATTGAGTGTAATTGACAAAGGGTAATTACACTTTTCAATTCACAGGGGGGCTGTGAATTGCCGATAATTTCATGGTGTAATTATAAGTTGATTACTTTTTAGTTTCTTCTTTTTATTTTTAT
>NW_006252325.1:0-216 GCF_000226075.1 Solanum tuberosum
AAGACAGTCCATCCTCTCTCCAAGTTTGTTCATCTTACCAATCACAGATTTTCCTGCATATTCAAGAATATTCAATCTTAATGATATCTTCTTCAAGGATATTGAGTTGATTCTTCATCAAAAGACGGTGGATCGGAAATACTAACTTTGCTTTATTTTAGATAAGTGTTTTGAAGTTGCAGATGAAACATAGTCTTGGCTAGCAGATAGAGACAG
>NW_006252326.1:0-216 GCF_000226075.1 Solanum tuberosum
ATGTTTTGCATCAAATCTGTTCCAAAAGTAAAGTAAACACATTAGATTATATTTTCCAGGTTCAATCTTATGAAAATCCTTCGACTGTCGAACTAACTAATGTTTGATGTGAATTCAGACATACAATCTCCAAATTTTTGGAAATAAAATATACATATTTAGGAACTTAGTAAAAAGTAATACTACTACAGGTCATAGTAATTAATGATTCAAAAT
>NW_006252327.1:0-216 GCF_000226075.1 Solanum tuberosum
TAACGCTTACGTGTCAGCACCACAAAAAACAATAATTTTTATTAATTAAAATAAGTAATTATAAAAAGTATTTTTTACTAAATAATTATTTAAAATGACACGTGTCATTTTAAAACTTCCCAGTTCCCACTACTCCACAAGTTGATAAAGTATATAAGTTTTTTTTAAAATAATAATAATTAAAATTGTTCTAAAAATATGCAGTTGTAACGTGTT
>NW_006252328.1:0-216 GCF_000226075.1 Solanum tuberosum
CAATTTTTTCATTCTTCAAGAACAATAGTCCTTTTCCTGGAGCACTCTTTAAGTATCACAAAATTCTATATACAAATTCCGTATGATCTTCTGTTGGGTTTTGCATGAACTGAATCACAACACTTACAACATATGTGATGTCTGGCCTTGTGTGAGTCAGATTGATTAACTTCCCTATTGAACGTTGATATCTGCCTACATCTTTTATTTTCTCTC
>NW_006252329.1:0-216 GCF_000226075.1 Solanum tuberosum
AGAGTTTTAAATTTGTCCAGGTCAGGCATCAAGGAGTTGTCAGCCTCAATCGTCAAGCTAATATACTTGAGATATCTTGATCTCTCCAATACTGAGATGAAAAACCTTCCCAACTCCATATGCAAGCTCTACAATTTGCAAACTTTGAGATTCTATAGCTGCTGGTATCCACTCGGGAAACTTCCAGAAGAAATGGCAAATATGATAAGTTTGAGA
>NW_006252330.1:0-216 GCF_000226075.1 Solanum tuberosum
TGAACAAGAACTGAAGAAGAGAACTCAAGAAGAAGAAGAACTGAAAAGAAGAAGAAAAAAAAGAGGTCACCTGGCAGCAACTCCTGCGATGAAGGAGGAGAAGAGACGCGATGCCGAGGGGAAGAGGAGCAGCAACTGTGCGATGAAGGAGGAGAAGAGACGCGAGGGGAAGAGGAGCAGCAACTCGATCGACTGAAGGTGGAGAAGAGATCGCAA
>NW_006252331.1:0-216 GCF_000226075.1 Solanum tuberosum
ACCAAAATGAAAGAATAGCTTGATGAATCATTCTACACTTCTCATCTTACCTTGTTCCAGAAACTAAATTTATTCGGAGAAATTAAATTGGAGGCAAACTGTCTTACCTGGGTACCAGATGAATTTATATATAGGTATACGGGCTTTGTTGGATTGTCGAAATCCAACCACATAAACTGTGCAACAATAAGCTCTGTAACAGCTTCTACAATCTGT
>NW_006252332.1:0-216 GCF_000226075.1 Solanum tuberosum
TCCCAAACACCAAAAGGAAGTTTACTATAGCTATGAAGTATATCCAGGGTCTCTAGACATTTGAGCTTGACAATACTATTTGGCAATTTTCCTCTAATTTCCCCCTCCAATCGCACATAGCGTAGGCAACTCATGTTCCCAATTTTGTTTGGGATAGTAATATGCTGATAACAATCTCGAGACATGACTACAACCAACACTTGCAATAATTTGAAA
>NW_006252333.1:0-216 GCF_000226075.1 Solanum tuberosum
CTATTCCTATTCACACTATGGCTGCTATATCTCCTCCAAAAACTACTATCAAATGCCTGAAGAACATCACAGCTGATTTTTTCTGGGGAATGGACAAAGAAAAGAAAAAGTACCATTGGGCCTCATGGGAAACTCTCAGCTATCCGTGTGATGAAGGAGGTATAGGGGTGAGACTCCTTTCTGATATTTGTACCTCCTTTCAATATAAACAGTGGT
>NW_006252334.1:0-216 GCF_000226075.1 Solanum tuberosum
GCAGTGAGTGAACCCAACCTTGAACCCAAACCTTGTGAAAAATATTCTAAGGAAAGGGTAAAAGGAAATGTTAAAGGATGGTGGAAGAGTCCACGGTAAGTGAACCCATGCCTTGTGAAAAATATTCTACGACAAGAATCTAAGAAAGGGTTCAAGGACATTAGAAGAGTCCACGGTCACTGAACCCATCCTTGAACCCAAGCCTTATAAAAATAT
>NW_006252335.1:0-216 GCF_000226075.1 Solanum tuberosum
GGGCGAAAATGGCAAGAAAAAGGTGTTTAGCTTGAATGGTGTAAGATTTGGAGGATTTGAAATTCGAATTAGGCCCTTTCTATCCAGGATTTCAGCCCTTTCCCCCTCAAAAAAAAAATAAAAAATCGAACCCTCACTCCTCTCTATATAACTCTTTACTGTTTCAATGTGAAAGGGGGGGAGAAAATATTGGAAGAACTAGCTACAATTTGAAAA
>NW_006252336.1:0-216 GCF_000226075.1 Solanum tuberosum
AAAAAATAGACAAAAATGAGCAACTTACTCTAACTTGCAGTTTGAAAACATAACCAAGTACAACTCCAACTGGAATGCCAACCAAGTAGTAACATCCAATGTTAACATATGCTACTATACTCTGCCATCCAGCTCCAACAGCTACACCTATAGCAAGTTGTGACATCAAATCATGAGAATTACCTATGTTTACATTTTCATATTATATAGAATTAA
>NW_006252337.1:0-216 GCF_000226075.1 Solanum tuberosum
AGTATGCTATTTACCAAAAATGACTACATTTTATGTCTTAATCTCGCTGTATATTTATATTTTTTTCAATTTTTTTACTTATACAATGATACAATTATAATTACAATGCACTAAGTAAGGTAATTTCTTGTTATAATGACGGAATGCCCCCTAATTACGTTTCTTAAACTCTCAACTTCACATAATTAAATTAAAAACTAATGATTACGTCCCTAT
>NW_006252338.1:0-216 GCF_000226075.1 Solanum tuberosum
GGAAGTCCAATTAAGAACTTGCTCCATTGGCTTGGCGCCTCGTATGCCTGGTGTCTCGATCATCTTCTTGGGCGCAGCATCACCTTCTTCGCAAAGATCCCCAATTCCTTCTCCAAAACCGTCAACACTGGCATATTCCTCTACCAGAAAGGGCTAGCGTAAATGAGGCAAATACTTTGGTGGAACATGATTAATACCCTTCTTGCTCTGACTCTC
>NW_006252339.1:0-216 GCF_000226075.1 Solanum tuberosum
AAAAACATACATGTATGTATCTATCTATTAGTATTTCATAGCATCGGTCTCGCAAAAACCTAAAATAATTTTGTTGAAAATCACTTGATCAGTTCAGAGCTAGTCACAAAAAATTGCATACCCTGCCTTGACAATCAGCTTCAACTTTATCGCTCCATCTTTTTCCTTTTTTCCATCCAGTTGCTTGATAAGGTATACAAATCCATTATCGAGTCG
>NW_006252340.1:0-216 GCF_000226075.1 Solanum tuberosum
TCTCTTCTGAATCTCGATGGACTGAAATTATAAGGCGAACAAAATTCACAAATTGATAACATGTACATCAATGAAATTTATTACTTTATCAACAAAAAGAAAAAGATTCACTGCTACTACTTATTCAAGAATCCTTAAGGAGATTTTTCTTTGTCAACTGATAGACCAACTCAAAAGTACATGACAAGACATTATTCACTAAGCACAACAATTGCC
>NW_006252341.1:0-216 GCF_000226075.1 Solanum tuberosum
TAGGATTTATTATTCAGGGTTTAGGGTTTAGAGTTTAGGATATAGGATTTAGAGTTTAGGGTGTACGGTTTAGAGTTTAAGATTGAGAATTTAGGGTTTAGAGTTTAGGATTTAGGGTTTAGAGGTTAAGATTAAGGGTTCAAGGTTTAAGGTTTAGGGTTTAAAGTTTTGGGTTTTGGGTTTTGGATTTAGGGTTTAAGGTTTAGGGTTTAGGGT
>NW_006252342.1:0-216 GCF_000226075.1 Solanum tuberosum
ACGGGTCCATTTCGAGGGATTCTTAGTTGTGGAGGGACAATGCAGGGAAAAGAGTACGAGTTATGTAAAAATGTGAAAGAGTACTTGTTTTTCGACTCTTTTCATCCCACTGAGCTGGCCTACCAACAATATGCAAAATTACTATGGAATGGAACTCCAGACATGGTAGCACCTTACAAGCTAAAATCCTTTTTTAAACTTTCAACATAACCTGAT
>NW_006252343.1:0-216 GCF_000226075.1 Solanum tuberosum
ATTAGAACTAACACACAAAATTTATTAAATCATCACGAACACCGACAAAAATATTTAGTCAAAAAAGTACATACAATCAACGTGGGCCTCTCTAGAAGGCAAACAATAATGAGTACTACCATATCATTTAGTATGTAATGAACAAGGTGAGGCATGATAGATGAAATTGTAGGTCAATGAGGTTACATTCAAATGCCTCCAATTTTGTATCATTTA
>NW_006252344.1:0-216 GCF_000226075.1 Solanum tuberosum
GATTTTAGTAAACATGGAGTTTGCAATGTGGTGTTCAATTGAATCCGAAGTTCCTAATTTCTCTGGTTCGCAATCTTTTGATTTGGTGTTAAGATCCTTTTGATAACTTAATGACTCCGTTTCTATCTAAAGTGAGTGTCTAAAGAAGACAATCTGTTTTTTATTCTCCAGGAGAAAGATTTAACAGCTGCAGCAGAGAAGCTAGCTGAGTGTCAA
>NW_006252345.1:0-216 GCF_000226075.1 Solanum tuberosum
GGTTGACTTAGTTTTTATGGGTTAAGGGAAAGGTTGCCTAGCTATTGGATCATGACCATGAGAGGCACCACTGCTCGTCGTAGGCACCCCGGCTGATGGAGCCTCACGTGAAGGGTTTTTAGTAGACCTAGAGTTTAGGGTCAACTTCAAATGATTATATCTCTTATCTCAAAACGATATTGGCGGGCCATGACAAATGAAATTAAAGGTCTCTGA
>NW_006252346.1:0-216 GCF_000226075.1 Solanum tuberosum
AGCACAAACCGTGTGAGTAGATTAGTGTACTGTTTTACCTCCCCTCTTATGGCGTCTGTACTTTCCGCGTTCAAAACAGAATATTTTAGTCCATTTGCTAGTCGTTTGCATCTATAAAATCTTGCTTGTGATAATGTCAGTTCGCATATTCTTTATTTTCGGTCATGCCGAGTTAGCTTGTGATGGGTTCATCGAGTTAAAGTGAGTAAAGAAAAA
>NW_006252347.1:0-216 GCF_000226075.1 Solanum tuberosum
TGTAAGGAAAAGTAATATATCTATGTGCTTATATACATGCATCGGGGGCACTATCCTTTTGTACTTTGTTTCAAGATTTGAAAAAGATAAATGAAGACTAACATACTGTAAATTATTTTCCATATTTGGTTCATTTTATGGATCTTAGTTTGACCAAATAAAAAGTTAATTAGTAAGTGATTTTAAAACTTTGTAACTAATAAAAAATATGCATTG
>NW_006252348.1:0-216 GCF_000226075.1 Solanum tuberosum
GCATGGTTGAAATCTAATAGTATCCTTTTAATGTAGTTACATTTAATCCAACTATTTGTTAGTTTTATGATCTCTACAATATATAATTATGTCTAAAACTTATCTTTGTTGGCGGTAACTAATTGAGACTATATAACTTATATATATATATATATATATATTGTAAAATATTAGCAATACAAAATAATATCAGACAATAAATATATAGACAAGATA
>NW_006252349.1:0-215 GCF_000226075.1 Solanum tuberosum
TGAAGAAGAAATAGAGATCAAGGAATTTATGCTAAATAGAAGTTGGAATGAAACAAAGCTGCTGACAAAACTGTCTCAGGAGATGAAGATAAAGGCTTTCATCCTTCCTGAATATTTTGGGAACTTTCTTCTATTAATTGTTTTTGAAATGCCGATTTTCCTGTCTGCGCTAAGGAGATAAGGAAAAAGAGAGGGGCCTTTAGTATGTGGAAAAA
>NW_006252350.1:0-215 GCF_000226075.1 Solanum tuberosum
AAAAAAAATGAGAAAATATCTATGCTTTATGTTTTGTTGCTTTGTATACGTTAGCCTAGCATGTGGTATTTTAGAATCCTCATTTGAATATTGTATTTGTACAATAGTTAGTTAATTTTACTTTATGCACTTATATATTCTTTTTATTAGGAAAATCTATGTACTTTCTATTGTAAAAATGATGATTTTTTTAGTAAATATCAATAGATTTGAAG
>NW_006252351.1:0-215 GCF_000226075.1 Solanum tuberosum
GTGCTCCTCTGCTTATGCGCAAACTTTAAGATGATATGTACGTCACTTACGTTGTACGTTGATCTACATGCATCATTCAAATGATCGATACTAAATTGTTGGGTGATCGCGGAAGTCATGCTTCGAATTTAAAACATTAACTGCAGTTTTGTTAATGTTATCAAGGTTATTTAGCTTTTGATTGATTTTAATTTTTTTTCTTAGCAATCGAATTT
>NW_006252352.1:0-215 GCF_000226075.1 Solanum tuberosum
TTACACTGTCAAAGAAGAATAATAGTATATGGAATTAGGAGAGCTTCACTACTTTTAAGACTTTAAAATGCTATCATGTTGACCCCACTCTTCTCATTCTTAACCCTAAATGCACAGCTTATAAATCTAAGTGAATATACATATCAATATCCTTTTTAAACTTTCACTTTACTTCCCACTTACTAATAAAAACAAGTAGCAGAGTTTAGAGTTCA
>NW_006252353.1:0-215 GCF_000226075.1 Solanum tuberosum
GGAGACTTAAGCAAATCATTTAGTGATTATTTTCATTCAAAATCGTGATTGTATCTTTGAATAGTCTCTTGCTAATCCTTATCATTTTGTTTTATGCATGACTCCCCTCATGAGCCCATCGAGACTCCTTCTTTGCATTTCGTTTGGTTGAAACCCAACAACTCTCTCGAGTACACCTCATCTATCGGAGGAGGAGTCAAAGGAAGCAAATATAT
>NW_006252354.1:0-215 GCF_000226075.1 Solanum tuberosum
TTATGTCTATCCTTATCTTAAACTATAGTAATTTTTTGCTACAAATGAGAAATCAAACCAAAATTTTTGAAAAAATATCAATGTCGAACCTAAAAATTAAAGATATGAATTAATTCAGTTCAACCTGATTTTTTCTGATATTTATGCATATCCTTATCTTGAACTACAACAATTGTTTTCATCAATGATTTAATTGCTACGAATTGACAAATCAA
>NW_006252355.1:0-215 GCF_000226075.1 Solanum tuberosum
GCCACATCATGATGCTAAAAGTATATCAGTTTTGTATGTCCAATCTCACACTTGTCCATGAGATAAACTTGATTAAAATTGACATTTTCTATAGATTTCAAGAAACCAGACCAACTTTAGAGATTTTAACATGATTTACTAGTAGAAAGTGTTTATCAGAAGAATCATCTTTCAAAGTAATAGAGTTTGACCTCGTTACTAATAGTTTCTGAAAG
>NW_006252356.1:0-215 GCF_000226075.1 Solanum tuberosum
TAGTATATATATATAAGAGCACATACATTAGGGATGCAAATCGCAAATTACACTATTATATAATGACACATTTTCTTCCTAACAAAGGGTATTATTGGTAGTGTATGATTTTCGTGTCTTAAATAGCACTGTATGATAGTTTTATTTACTAGGGGGGAAAAAGAGAGTAGATGTGTAACACATGAAAAAATCAATAAAAAGACAAACAAAATAAC
>NW_006252357.1:0-215 GCF_000226075.1 Solanum tuberosum
GAATTTCTTTTTGTGCAACACACTTGTTGATTTTGCTATGCACCATTTGAAGTTTCATAGATCTATCTTACAACAATTTCAACGAAAGCTCCGTGCCAACTACTTGTCGGGAAACCCTGTATGATCCTTGAACCTTGGTCTTCTTCCCACTCATTTTTGTTATTGGGACACCATCTGTCGTTATCTCTAAGCTACATTTCCTTCTTCTTATCAGA
>NW_006252358.1:0-215 GCF_000226075.1 Solanum tuberosum
TTTTTTTTTTTATCAGACTACTAATTACGAACTTAACTTAAGTTCTTGAGTCTATCATAAAAAAGTTTCTTTATCAGATTACTAACTTCATTAAGTTCTTGAATGTATTTGCAACATTGTACATGTTCCATTTGAACCCTCAATTCTTTGACAAGCAAGAACAAATCAGTTTGACAATGACCAACAAGGGTTGTGGTGGAGTGGTAAGTATTCCT
>NW_006252359.1:0-215 GCF_000226075.1 Solanum tuberosum
CTTGATCCTTTTTTATCTGCTCTTTTGTCATTCTAAAATTGAGATGAGAGACTTGGTCTTCACAACTGTACCATGCCTTATTGATCTTATTCATGCAATCAAGGAGTTGAGACGCTACTTCATAAGGTTGTTGCATTGTACCACCGGGAACAAGTTGATCAGCAAATCCTTTATTCACCGAGTCGAGGCTCCTATAGAAGTATTGTAGCAGCACA
>NW_006252360.1:0-215 GCF_000226075.1 Solanum tuberosum
GGTACGATATATAACTTAAAAATCCATAATAGTATGCGTCTAGTCATATTTTGTTAGTTCAATGATAATATTCACAATTTATCGCGGAAAAAAAAAAGACTAGTCAAAAATATATACATACCTCCATGAAAAACTCAATATTGTTGCCAATAGGAAGAAGTCCTAATTTTTCATCAAAACGAAAAACATGAACTCTACTTCCAGTACTTCCAGCA
>NW_006252361.1:0-215 GCF_000226075.1 Solanum tuberosum
TTTCTTGAATCTGTAAAATCATCCTCTTGGAGAATATCTACAATGCGTGAAAGATTTAAGGCAGGTTCGAGGACAAACGTTGGTACTTGAGTAGCATGTAAATAATCAGTGTTTATTTCTTTCCATGCATTTGCAATTTGGCTTCGAGCCTCAACATACGCCTCTTGTTTTGAAGCTCTATATTCTTTCATGTAACATTCAATGAATGAAGCTCC
>NW_006252362.1:0-215 GCF_000226075.1 Solanum tuberosum
CTAGTGGAGGAAGAGCTCACAAACAGCTTGATCAGGTTCCTAATTTATCCTTTATCATTAGTTATAGTCATTTATCACAAACAGCTTGATCAGCTTGAGGAACAAAAATTCAATTGACTCAGGAGCTGATAACCTTCGAGTACTACAGGCCTGCACTACTCAACACTCGGAATATGCAACATCTTATTCTTATACACCAACTTACCAACTACACA
>NW_006252363.1:0-215 GCF_000226075.1 Solanum tuberosum
TCACCATACAGTGACCCACGAGCTTCACCAGAGTTTGGGGCTGCAAATCCATGGCAAAATTATAGTGGAAATGCAACCTATCAAGCTAGCAATCCTTATGACTACTGTAATACTGGATATGGAGCTTACTATTCCGGGTGTCAACAACATTTTGATCGACAATACCATTTATACTCTTCTAATTCTAGTCTAGAACATCCTCGGCAAGCTCCGAG
>NW_006252364.1:0-215 GCF_000226075.1 Solanum tuberosum
CTTGATGTTTTTTCAACTATTTGAGTAGGAGTTATTAGTTCTAGAAAATCATTTTGTAATTTCATAATCATAATTTTGTACCAAACAGTCATAATTGAATCATGTTGGTAGCTAATTAGTACTGTAACTACCTACTATATATCATAACCCCTAATCATATGTGTACAACTAGCTAGGTTAACTTAAAAATCAACTTTTAAATTTTAAAAAATTGA
>NW_006252365.1:0-215 GCF_000226075.1 Solanum tuberosum
AATGTAACTATATTTTAATTAGGAATCACATTATTACGAAATGGCGTGAAAATGTGTCGATTTGGCTGACGAAGGATATGTTTGTTGATATTATACCTGAACGATGTAGTGGGTTATTAGATTCTGCATATAACTACTTGTTATCGTACGAGTATGTTAATTTTGGGGTGGCGTTGGCAATTAAGGACAAGATTCCAACTAGGCCAAGTAAGGGA
>NW_006252366.1:0-215 GCF_000226075.1 Solanum tuberosum
CTACTCGTCATAATATAGGTGGTTGAAAAACAAAGTCAGTTCTTTATTGATTAGTTGCTCTTAGTAGAGTCTTGAGGAAGTCATGAGACTTTAGAGGGGCTTTAGAGAAGCCCAAGAGTGAGTTAAGTGTTGAGTTTAAAAGGAATGCAGTCATATTCATATGAATCGTGCGTTTGAGTTAAAAGCGAGTTACACTCTTTTCTCTAAGCCTTATT
>NW_006252367.1:0-215 GCF_000226075.1 Solanum tuberosum
TATACCTGCTGTACACAGCAGTATACACTGCTATACAACAACTATACACATGAAATACAGGGCAGAAAAAATAAAATGTAGGTTGCGAGGGTCAAAATAGACTGTATATGTTCGACATACGGTCCGATAAACACAAAAACGGGTCAAAATACGACCCATATACAACGATATACCTTTGTTGTATACACAGATGTTTGGGAGCGAAAATGGGCTGA
>NW_006252368.1:0-215 GCF_000226075.1 Solanum tuberosum
ATAACCACATCATAAAAGAGCAACTGAACACAAAAAGGCTGATGAAAGTCTTCTGTTCCTCAGTAATTTTTTATAATAATACCCTCAAATTTTATTTGTGTATTATAGAATTAAAAGAACCGAAAAAAGGAATCAACGATGTTGCTGAACAGAACCAAGTTAAGACAATAGAATTTTTTGATATGTTGAAAATTATCGTCCATTGGATCTTCCTT
>NW_006252369.1:0-215 GCF_000226075.1 Solanum tuberosum
TATTATACATGAACAGAGGAAAACAGATTCAAAGTGTACTCCATAGGCAATGCATAATAGATTGAACATCCTTATTTATTTCGAACTATCACATAAAACAAAATAGATGTTACACGAGTACATCATTAGTTACTGTTTACAAAATACAAAAATACAATTGGCCGAGACATGTATTAAATATACTTATTCCTAAAACATCAAATTAACAAACGATC
>NW_006252370.1:0-215 GCF_000226075.1 Solanum tuberosum
TTTTTGTTGAACTAAAATCTCAAGCAATTAGTTGTGTTGGTTGCAGGTTCTTGTAATTGTTCTGGATTTGTTTCTTTTAGGAATAGTGTTTCCTGGCAAACGTAGATGTGCAAGTATTTTTGCAAGATGTTGATCCAAGCTAGTTTTACTAACTTGTTGAGATTGTTAATTGATAACCATTTTATTCTCGAGTTATGGTTGGCTAACTTGCGTCC
>NW_006252371.1:0-215 GCF_000226075.1 Solanum tuberosum
CAAGTTAGTTTGAAATCTAAGAGTCGAGGCATCAACAAGAATTATTTTATCTAAATAACAGAGTTACAAGAGTTAGGAGAACTTCTCTTTCTGAGGTTATCGAATGTCGAGGAGCATGTGAACTGACCATTGGAAGTTAACCTCCAAACGGCTTTGTCATTTTGTTCTCTGTTGCCAATGTGGATGTTTTTCACAAAATTCAGAATATTCCCAGG
>NW_006252372.1:0-215 GCF_000226075.1 Solanum tuberosum
TCTTATTTGAACCGAACAGGACAAAATTAAGCCCAAATTGCTCCTCATCATCATCAATGGTAATTTGACTTGACAACAAATCTGATAGAGCACTTGAACTTATCAAATCAAACAACTTTTCCTTTCTTGCTTTTATTAAACAAAAGTCACGCACAAGATCATGAACTTGGCAAGTTGGTTCATCACCTATCTCATTGAAACAAATTACCAAGCTA
>NW_006252373.1:0-215 GCF_000226075.1 Solanum tuberosum
AATTTGTATGTCATACTATGTGGTTTGCTTAATTTTTACTTTTTTTTTTATATGTAGTAACTTTTAAATTTTAATAGCTGACATGCATGTCATATTTGAAGCCTCAAAATTCGAAAAATATTTTGATATATTAAATATATTTTGAATTTAAAATAATAAGATTAGAAAATTTTATCGTACTCTTTTAAAATCTATATGTCTAGTCAACTTAAAGA
>NW_006252374.1:0-215 GCF_000226075.1 Solanum tuberosum
TATATAGTATGATTCACATGTACTTGGGATACATACGAATCTCGCTCGCCTCCCTCCATAGTCTCGGTCACCTCTCTCCCTCTTTTGTGTTCTTAGTAGCAAAATTACATATATCGAAGTGTAAAATAAGAAGGAAACTCTATAATAATTGTAAGATACATAATATTTTGAAAGTATAAGTAATAATAATATATATGATAGTGAAGTATGTCTAA
>NW_006252375.1:0-215 GCF_000226075.1 Solanum tuberosum
ATCCGGTAATTAACTATTTGGCTAATTGGTTTTAAAAAGCATGTTTGACAAGTCTAGGAAATAAACAACTTAAGACTTGAATTTGTTTTTTAAAGGGAAAGGGTGGTGAAATATAAATATTAGTAAAGTACTAGATATTTTAAAGCCAAATAAAATACTTGTTTGATTTTAAAGATATGGTTATTTCGTCTTTTGGGGAATTGAGTTACGGAAAA
>NW_006252376.1:0-215 GCF_000226075.1 Solanum tuberosum
TCTTCATAGTCCAGCAGGAACAATACTACTGTTGTTATATGTAGATGACATAATTGTGACAGGCAACAACTCAAAGCAAATGGATGAAGTTGTGAAGAAATTGAGCATTGAATTTTCCATGAAGGACCTTGGACAACTAAGTTTCTTCCTAGGTGTTGAAGTTACCTATTTTCCAGATGGAATTCACTTGTCTCAAAGCAAATATGCTACTGATT
>NW_006252377.1:0-215 GCF_000226075.1 Solanum tuberosum
AATTGGGGCTGGAAAACGAAGAAGGAAAAAGTTGGGCAAATCGGGTGCCCTAGTCCACATCGCGGACCTGTCCCATAAGTTCACATAAAGTTTCTTCGCGTCGCGAGTAGTCACGGACCGTTCTTCCTCAAAATTTATTTCTCGATCAAATAATTAATAGCATCTCTATGTCGCGGACGTGCTTCCAGACAGTGATTTCTTGATCTTTTCTCATG
>NW_006252378.1:0-215 GCF_000226075.1 Solanum tuberosum
GGTTATTTGCTGCTGGAAATTGCTGGAAGTTAAAATGAAATATGGGGAAAACGGACAAAGAGGCTGGGCTGGAAAGGTTGGGTTGCTGGAATTGCAATATAAAAGTCCCAAAATGGCTTTTAATTGAGTTGGAGACAAAACTATGAAAGGCTAGAATGCAATTAAATTGAAGTGTCAATTATTGCTAAATAGAATTTAGTTGGTGAATTTGGCCT
>NW_006252379.1:0-215 GCF_000226075.1 Solanum tuberosum
GGAAAGTTGTTGAGTGCTGCACAAGTCAACAAGTCGGGGAAATATTGAACTCTATGGTTTTGGACGATGCCATTATATAGGTAAAGAGTACTGGATTGGGAGAGTATCATTCTATTCCTATTGGATCTGTTTGTTACAGAATTGCAGTTGGAGATACTTCAGGTCCGAAAACAATAGGGCCAATGGCTTCGATTCCATGTGGTGCTTGCCCTAGG
>NW_006252380.1:0-215 GCF_000226075.1 Solanum tuberosum
ATTCAACTTCTGTAACTTTAGGCGATCATGGTCTTTGTCACCGATCCATTCGACAGTTCGCCGAACTGCCATTTCCATCGCCAAGTTGGCTTTTCCCAAGGGCTGGACTTCTGGAACATTTGGTGAGCTGAATGACCACTCGGCGATTCTCCGAGTGGTCTTGGCAAGCATCAAATTTTCTCTTCTTCAAATTCTTTAGCTTTTTTGTTCCTTTT
>NW_006252381.1:0-215 GCF_000226075.1 Solanum tuberosum
ACATAAAATAATATTTAACCTACATACACAATACAATCTTTTGGCAAAATGGTATTTAGTTGAATCCCCTTCAATAAACATGGGATGACAGCGAACTAAAACACAACTAGTATCAATAAAGCTCCTACAAAGGTTTCATTACTCTTCAGGATATTCCGCCCATCTAATCTATTGAAAACTTATATATGGATTTTCCTCCTCGCATTAGCCAAGGT
>NW_006252382.1:0-215 GCF_000226075.1 Solanum tuberosum
CAAATGATAGTAAACATTTATACACTGAATATAATTCCTTTCTATTTATTTCTCATTTTATTTCCATATTAGTGAATGTTCCTGAGTAATATCTACAATGATGTTCTATTTTTTCTTCATCATACCTGTATTTTAAGACTCCTCCATAACTTTTTTCACTGGCGTTTGATTCCACTATGTAAGTAAATTTTTTGTTTTCATCCGGAAAATATAGT
>NW_006252383.1:0-215 GCF_000226075.1 Solanum tuberosum
TCTTACTTGACTTATCAAAAGTAAGAAGGATTCTTTCGTGCTTTCTTTGTCATTATTTTCACGCTCATTCTCCATCACCACCATTAAAATAATTGACATACAAAATTAATGCAATTTGAGATAAACAGGTGATAATTTTTTAATCATTATTATTTTCCTTTTCAAAATTTAAATTAGTAAATACTCAAAATCGATTGTATAAAAAATATTTCAAT
>NW_006252384.1:0-215 GCF_000226075.1 Solanum tuberosum
TTGTAGATGTAGTTCCTACCTTCTTGTTGTGTTTTAAGTTCTTTGAAGTGGAGTTGATGCTTCCTCCTATGTTTATGAATTTATATTGAACATGCATGCATGATTGTGGGCTGGTTGTTTTGAGTCGTTACCCCGTAATGTGTTTAAAGTGTCATTCGAGGACGAATGTAGCTAAGTGTGGGATAATGTAATGACCCTAAAAACGAACTAGTGAA
>NW_006252385.1:0-215 GCF_000226075.1 Solanum tuberosum
CATCACAATAAGCTGACATTTGATTGGTGCTGGAAGAAGACATAAGAATTCCCAAACCTGGAGATTGTTTGACATATTTAACCACCCTGATTGCAGCCTCCATGTGAGATGTCTTTGGTTCATGCATATATTGACTGAGATTTTGTACAGCAAATGCTATGTCAGGCCTAGTTATGGTTAAGTATAAAAGTCTTCCTACTAACTTCTGATATATA
>NW_006252386.1:0-215 GCF_000226075.1 Solanum tuberosum
ATGCCTTATTTTTGTATACATAGAGCCGGCCCTGGTGCTGATTAGAAAATAAAATAAAAATAGTCGAAGCAAAAAGGCTACTTGCATGTGGGAGTCTTTGTCAACAGGATATGCCCAAATATATTGACGGAGGACTTGTAACTGTTAAAATCAAGTAAGTTTGTTTTCCTTTTTCTATATACAACTAGATTTTGTTGCCCGTGCTATGCACGGGC
>NW_006252387.1:0-215 GCF_000226075.1 Solanum tuberosum
AAGGACGTTTGTTCAAAATATTAAATATGACTGGAAACCCATATTATGTAAGAAATGTAAAAGATTGGTCATAAATGCAGCTTTGATGATGGTGGAAATTCTTTTGCCAAGACGAGGCAGGAGAAATCAGGTGCAAAAGTGGATCCCTAGACCAGGGCTAAACAAAGATACATGCCTCCTCCATATGTAGATGGTACACATGATATGAACAAACA
>NW_006252388.1:0-215 GCF_000226075.1 Solanum tuberosum
ACACACATAATTTATTAAATCATCACTAACACCCACACAAAAGTTTGGTTAAAAAACTACAAGCAATTAATGTGTGCCTCTCTATAAGGCAAACAATGTATAATACCATATAGTTTAGTATGTAATGAATTAGGTGAGCCAAGATAGATGAAATTGTAAGTCAATGAGTTTTATTTCATATGCCACCAATTTTGTATCATTTAATGTTGAAAGTA
>NW_006252389.1:0-215 GCF_000226075.1 Solanum tuberosum
TAAAACCTAGAAAACCAGCTACACCATCACACCAGGCAATTGGGTGAATGTAGCACAAATATCCACATGAATATCTGCACATCATCTAGATTTCTGTAGGAGTATCTAAGGCTTTAAGCTATCAATTTTATTATACCTTCCGATGGTCATTTAACCAGTTCACTGGATAAAAAAAAAAATTGAACTTGGTAACTTTGTATTATATCACAAAACAG
>NW_006252390.1:0-215 GCF_000226075.1 Solanum tuberosum
TTAAATATGTTGATGTTTTATTATTCACGGGTACTAATCCTTATTTTCCCATTTTATTGCATGTGAAATTCGCCCGAGTTCGCTACGAACTCCTACCTTTTTTTTTGCATTTCGGGAGAGCCTTAAAGGCTCAAATTTCCTTCCGAGTCAGCCAAACTATCAAATAAACCGACGCACAGGTTCCGAAGTTGAAAGAAGCGACAGATCGAGAAGTT
>NW_006252391.1:0-215 GCF_000226075.1 Solanum tuberosum
TCACCATACAGTGACCCACGAGCTTCACCAGAGTTTGAGGCTGCAAATCCATGGCAAAATTATAGTGGAAATGCAACCTATCAAGCTAGCAATCCTTATGATTACTGTAATACCGGATATGGAGCTTACTATTCCGGGTGTCAACAACATTTTGATCAACAATACCATTTATACTCTTTTAATTCTAGTCTAGAACATCCTCGGCAAGCTCCGAG
>NW_006252392.1:0-215 GCF_000226075.1 Solanum tuberosum
ACCTATTTTACCTGAAAAAACAAATCTTGATAACCAACCATCTACTCTGATTATTAGTCTTCAATTTGATAAGTTCCATTCGCGCATTTTCAAGATTTTCTTCGATCTCTACCAACTATTAGAAAATAGTTGGCATGATTTGTGTATATCATAGTGAATGAGTGATGTTTGTATAAATTCTTCAATTCCTTTTCCATCCGAATCTGAGTGGCCAT
>NW_006252393.1:0-215 GCF_000226075.1 Solanum tuberosum
TTTTTTTTCTCTAACGTCATTTTGGATAACTTATCTCCTTTTAGATTGATGTACCAAACTTGGGTCTGGTAGAATGAACTTTAGATTAGGTGATAACTAAGCTCCAATGTCCCTTGATCCATTACTCCATTTTTTACTGCCCTAGTGATACACGGTTGAGACATCACACTTTGTTTGACGGTTTGGGATTCAATTCAATTCGAGTTGGGAGTATG
>NW_006252394.1:0-215 GCF_000226075.1 Solanum tuberosum
GATACTAGATTTTGAGATTGACTTAACTTTTGCACTTCTTATTTTTACTTATGAAAGAATGAGTTTTAAAACTATTTACTTTATTGTTTATTTCTTCCACATTTCTTTAAAATGTTTCTATGTTGGCAAATTGTTGATTCATCTATGGGGGAATTTGGTAGGCCCTATCATGATAATAAGATACCAACGTGTCTAGATTGATCACTAGCCTTACA
>NW_006252395.1:0-215 GCF_000226075.1 Solanum tuberosum
CTATTCTATTGGTTGAAGAACAATTATGAACGTTGATTCTTTAGCATTTATGTATTCTTGGATCGACTATTTAGTCTTTAAATTGCTATTTATATAAAATTAGATTGTTGTAATGCTTATTGAATATCACTTCTTCTAATTTAGTACAATCTATATGGATTTTGAATAAATATATAATAATATAAAAGAAAAAAATGTGACGCTTCTATAATAAT
>NW_006252396.1:0-215 GCF_000226075.1 Solanum tuberosum
ATATTGGGACAAGACCCACGACATCTCAAAGCTACTCAACTAAAAGTAAATGTGAAGTACTCCAGAATACAAGGAGGCTCACCAAAAGCTAACTAGAGTATAAAGTGATCCCAATGAAGCACTTGTTGATAATCCTGAACACGTGTATCTACATCATAAAAGGATACATGTCTAATGAAATCAGTACATTAAATGTACGAGTATGCAAGGAGAAC
>NW_006252397.1:0-215 GCF_000226075.1 Solanum tuberosum
TTAACAAGTTTCAACCTAAATAATTATCCGTGGATCCAATGACCATTAATCACATACTTAAATTATGAGATCCGTCTCAAGACAATATTGTTGAATCATTAACAAGCTTGACATATAAAGAGAGAATCAATGATTTACCTCTTCCTTTTATTTTCTTTCCTTTTTAGTAATTAAAAATCAAAATTAAAACACACAATTAATAATTTGCCTTGATT
>NW_006252398.1:0-215 GCF_000226075.1 Solanum tuberosum
TTGCAAGGTTCACAGCATGAGTTATATCTGGTCTGGTAAGTGTCAAGTATTGTAAGCTTCCTACAATGCTCCTATATACTGAGGAATCAACTGGAGTTCCAATAGCGTCCTGTAAGCCATGCTTCTGTACTAAGGGAGTAGGCACTTCCTTTGCATTTTCCATGTCCACTTTCTTGAGAAAATCAGTAGCATATTTGCTTTGAGACAAGTGAATT
>NW_006252399.1:0-215 GCF_000226075.1 Solanum tuberosum
GTACCAAAACATCTAAACTGCAACAAGTCTAAGAAAAGGGGTACAACCCCAACTAACATAAGAAATATCCAAATGGTCTAAGTCCGAAAGAAATGTACTAAACAATAAGAAGGTCTCCATGACAGCATGAAAGAACTGGCTGACCCTTGAAATCCGGTCTCGATCACTAATCTCCTAGTTGAGGTCTATCAATAGCCGCTTGAAGATGCCTTGTA
>NW_006252400.1:0-215 GCF_000226075.1 Solanum tuberosum
CATACCCGTCAATATTTTTGAAGAGTTTAGGCAACATAGCTTCCAGTTTAGACCAAACTCTTTATGATAACAAATAATATGACATGCAATTATCATTATATATATGTGCAAGACTTTACCTCCTCAGTATGTTCCATATCACATATGTCTAATGTGGAGAGTCTCTACATCAGACTACTTCTAGTCTAGGTGGAACCGACCCTAAAAAATGTTGT
>NW_006252401.1:0-215 GCF_000226075.1 Solanum tuberosum
CACCTAATTGAATCAAAGGCTAAAGAGCCTTCATAACAAGAACATGGAAGGTGATTGTATCTCACGCATGGTCTAAAGAGAAGTTCTAATGAATTAACTTGGATTGGTTGTCAAGGCCATCTTTCCATGAGGCTTGAGTTAAGTAAGACTAGATAACTATATTCTGGGATTTAGGCCTTGCACAGAGTAGATATTGAAATGAGATGGAGGCTCAC
>NW_006252402.1:0-215 GCF_000226075.1 Solanum tuberosum
AGCTTCATAAGGAGCCATTTGGATGCTAGAGTGGTAGTTATTGTTGTAAGCGAACTCAATGAGGGGTTGGTGATCATCCCAATTACCTTTGAAGTCAATCACATAATCCCTTAACATATCCTATAAGGTCTGAATAGTGCACTCTGCTTTCCCATCTGTCTGAGGATGAAAGGGAGTATTTAAGTTAACCTTTGAACCCAAGCCTTTCTGAAAAG
>NW_006252403.1:0-215 GCF_000226075.1 Solanum tuberosum
ACTTGTTGCACTTTAGATATTTTGGTACAATGACTTTTAGCTTCTAGGGGTTGTTCTTCCGCATTAGTATGTTCGTTGTCGTAGTTGAACCTTTGGAGTTTATAGGAACTCCATATTCCTTTAGACATTTAAACTTGCTCCCGTATCTTTAAATGCCTTAGTTTTATTGGTTAAGTTGTTTAGTCAGGTTGTAGTAATGGTTCTCCCATCGGAGG
>NW_006252404.1:0-215 GCF_000226075.1 Solanum tuberosum
CCAACTTATGTGGCACATGTGAAATTTTGAACTCAACAAAATTTTTAGTATGTTTTTAAAAATATTTTAAAATTGTTAATTATTGTGACTTATAGTACTCTTAATTAACATTATTTTTAAATAATATATATTTTAAGTTGTTAATTATTGTGAATTTGTGATATATGTGGCACATGTAAAATTTTGAGAGTTAAAAAATATTTTAAAAAATGTTA
>NW_006252405.1:0-215 GCF_000226075.1 Solanum tuberosum
GGTTCAAGTTATTCCGAAGAAAAGGTGTTAGACATTCTTCGAAATCCACAAATATGGGTCCCGATTGAATTCGTTTTTTTCAAATTGAGAAGGAGATAAAAACAATATACAAGTAATATAAACACGCAATATACACAAGTAATAAAATAAAACACGGCGTAAAGTTTGCCTAGCATCAATATACACAAAATAATGAATTGGAAAATATTATTCAA
>NW_006252406.1:0-215 GCF_000226075.1 Solanum tuberosum
ATTCATAATAACCCAAATCGATTCATGTTGTCGCCAGGTGTGGGGTAACCCAACAATAAAGTCCATATTCAAATATTCCCACTTCTAAGTAGGAATTCTATTATCTTGAGACAAACCTCCCAGGTTTTGATGCTTAACTTTCAATTGCTGACAATTAGAACATTTTTCCATGAATTCCATAATATCCTTCTTCATCCCATTCCACCAATAAACCT
>NW_006252407.1:0-215 GCF_000226075.1 Solanum tuberosum
AAGGATTTGCATGACTTTCTTTTTTTCATCTCCTCGGAAAAAACAAGCTATATCTAGAAATATCTGTTGTTCTATGGGATCCAACCCATCATAACTAATTTTGAGTTTTTGAACAATCCCTGAACTATAGTTTTTCTCTATATAGTCTATAATTCTTCTCCACTGAATTAGGTATTTCCTATGCAACAAAGAACCCCACACCTTGAGGGCTAAAG
>NW_006252408.1:0-215 GCF_000226075.1 Solanum tuberosum
TAGATATACCATCAATGTTTATGTAGTATGACTTCCGGAGTCATCAATGATCATATCACAATATGCTTTTGATATGTTTTTGAGAATGAGTTTTCAAGTATGAGAATGAGAATAGTCGTATACATGAGTCCATATTGTTATGTCGACCTTTGATTCAAGTTGTTCATGCCCATAAATTCCTCATGAACTCCATAAATTGAGTATCTTTGAGAGGA
>NW_006252409.1:0-215 GCF_000226075.1 Solanum tuberosum
AGATGTGATCCACTTCATCCCATCCCTGTTTAAGACAGCAGAAGCATTTCACTGGTTCCACTCCGAAAGCTGCTAGTATTTCATTGGTGGGCAATTTATAACGTAATGCTCTCCATAGCAAAAAAGACATCTTGAAAGGTATATATTTGTGCCAGATTTGAGCATTAAGGATTGTATGTTCCTTCTTAGTTCTGCACATTTCCCAGGCTGATGTG
>NW_006252410.1:0-215 GCF_000226075.1 Solanum tuberosum
CGTTTGAAATTTCCTTTTTCTATTCTCATCTTATTTCCACTCACCTAAGAATGAGCAAATGACGTTTTTTCGAGAAATCGGCATTTTCTGAATTTCCGTTTTCCTTTCTCATCTTCTTTCTACTCACCCAAGAATGAGCAAAAGGTGTTTTTCGAGTAATCGGCTTGCTCAAACTGCCGTGAGGCAGTTTGGTTGCGTAGATATCGAAAAAATAC
>NW_006252411.1:0-215 GCF_000226075.1 Solanum tuberosum
ACTCTTTTCAAGATCACATTTAAACATGCTCAACAAGTCAACTCATGAAGCATTTAAAGAACTCATTATAGATGCACATCATTATGAGGAACAAAAATCCATGAAAACTCATTTTCTCATATAAATGTAAATTTCATCAAAACATGCATAACATAAAGAGACCATGGAAAATCATAACTACTCATGACTCCAAAACATGAAACAAGCTACTAGGA
>NW_006252412.1:0-215 GCF_000226075.1 Solanum tuberosum
TACTTTTAATGAATAGTAGATATAGCTAAAGAGGGACAAGTCCCTAACCCAAGTAGCATGTTTATGATGAATCAAGGTTATTTCAAGGAAGTATCGTAAGTATGTTTTTCATATGAGATTTGCTTATATTATGTACTCTTAGCTTGGATTGTTGCTATAGTTTTATTCCTTGATATGTTTGTCTAAAGGTGAATGTTCCCTTGTCTATGAGAAAT
>NW_006252413.1:0-215 GCF_000226075.1 Solanum tuberosum
TATGATGTCCTTCTGTAGTGCTAGAGGTTTGTGGTTCAGCAGTCCTGCTTGTAGATTCCGGATTTTGGTTTATCTCTTCATTAAACCAGCCTGATAGGTCACCTTCCAGGTTTACACCTTGTGCAGTAGGCACTAGGATGTGGTTATGTTCCAGCACTTCAGTTGCATCCTGACTTTTTGATGCATTTTCTGGATCATCAACACAATTATCACTT
>NW_006252414.1:0-215 GCF_000226075.1 Solanum tuberosum
TTAATAGCTAGGTGACATATGTCCTATCAAATTAAAGGTCTATGAGTTTTTTCTAATGTCATCAAGTTTGCATCAAATTAAAGGTCTATGGTGAATGTTTTAATATTTATATAAATAGTGTTTGACAAAAATTACTGAAAATAACATTCAAACATTTGTAGATATATAGTGATTTTTTAAATATTTATATAGTAGTGTCAAACAACAATTACTGA
>NW_006252415.1:0-215 GCF_000226075.1 Solanum tuberosum
ACATGATGAAGAAGAAAATCATAATGCCAATGCATCTCATTTATGATGGGCAAGATCCGAATATATTTGAGCACTTTTCTGCCATCGGTGAAAGACAAGGGATTTACACATCTCGGCATTATGCTGAAATATTAGAATTTTTTATAACACGATGGAAATTGGAAAAACTTGAAGGCTTGATTGGCGAGGCAAGGCGTGCACAGGATTATGTGTGT
>NW_006252416.1:0-215 GCF_000226075.1 Solanum tuberosum
GGTAAAAAAAAGAAGATAACTTGTAAGTTAAAAAAAAGTACACAACTTTTCAATTTTTTATGGGAAAGTTAAAAAGTCATGGTCATATCTATGACTATCACCTCATTTCACCTCATTTAGCCGTTTCACTATTGACTTATTAGCTCTAACAATTTTATTTTTTTTAAATTTAATCTTTTCTAATTAACTAAAAAATGGGGCCTTTGCATTTATTG
>NW_006252417.1:0-215 GCF_000226075.1 Solanum tuberosum
TGTGAGTGGGATTGCCACGTCACGGACTTGTCTTGTCGATATAATGGGGGGTGCCTCTTGTTCTTAATTATTCACGTTTTCTATTCGGTCACCCTCATTGTTTTCCTGAAGACCCAAACCTAATTCTTGTTGACGTCCTAGATTCGCCATTTTTCTGTGAAGGCATAAAGCTTTTTCAGGTTCGTCGTCTGGTTCGATAAGATCTTCTTTCCGAG
>NW_006252418.1:0-215 GCF_000226075.1 Solanum tuberosum
TGATTTCAGCATGATTTCTTACCATAAATGCTGGGCTTCTATGAGGACTTTTGCTCATTCTTATCAGTTTTAAATTGATTAGTTCTTTAATTTGAATTTTAAATTCAATTTTGTCATCTTCATTATAGAGCATAGGTTTGACTCTAATAATTATACTAGGGTCTTTTAGAGTTAAAGTGGCCCTTTCATGGTTTTGTTCCCATTTTTCTAATGGA
>NW_006252419.1:0-215 GCF_000226075.1 Solanum tuberosum
TCGAAATTAAGGATAAACATGTCAATAGTTGCTCAGTACTTAAACCTATAATGGATCACTCAAATTCATCATTTATTTTTTTAATCTGACGCGATATATCTTCAACTCATAATAGCCTATAAATAAGTAATTAATTGACATCAAAATATAAGGATACTTGAATCTATAAACCAATCAGTCAAATTCATCGTTCATCCTCTCAAACCGATGAAGCC
>NW_006252420.1:0-215 GCF_000226075.1 Solanum tuberosum
TGTTTCTTCTTGAAGGTCCTTCTTGACTCATGACTATCAAAATCTGTGTAAATATAAGATTGCACAAGTTAGAAATATTGAAGAAAAAATAAATCACTGAATCTAAACACAATCTTTTTAAATTCTCATAGCTCCTTTGATTTTTCTTTTGGGGCAGATTGACTGCAGCTTTGGCAGACGTGGGGCAGACGCATAAATACAGACATACATATAAT
>NW_006252421.1:0-215 GCF_000226075.1 Solanum tuberosum
GGTGTTCAGATCTAGAGACAATATCTTAATCATTAAGATGTGCATTCAGATTCAGACGTCTAAATCTTAATAAAAACAATTGAGGCCTTAATCTTAATCCAAACAAATGAGGCCTTAATCTTAATCAAAACAAATGAGGCCGTAGTATTGTTTCCTCAGTCACCTCTATACTCTCTTCACCCTCGTGTCTTTGGGAGTACATGTTTTGTTCATAA
>NW_006252422.1:0-215 GCF_000226075.1 Solanum tuberosum
CAAGGAATTGATATTCCTCTTCATCCCATTTGGCTCTGTCGTATGAATATTCATCATCATCTATTTCATCATCATCTTCAGACCCGTAGTAATCATCTTCACATTCCAAGCAGTCACAATCAATATCCTATGGAATATGTCCTGTGAAAGGACACTTATACCATAATACGCCATGACCATCATGATTGAACTCTCTTATCCAATCAAGATCATTT
>NW_006252423.1:0-215 GCF_000226075.1 Solanum tuberosum
CGTAAATACAAGCTGAAGCTAAATTAAGAGACACGTTTATGTATTATACGATAAATAAAAGTAATGATGATGAGTAGGTATACTTTAGCTTTGTCCAAGAAGTGAGGATGTTTTTCCAAATACATAATTGCAGTTGATGCTACCAAAGCAACAGACTCAAAACCAGCAAATGTATAAGAAACAAGCATTGCAATGATCTTCTCATCATTGAAACC
>NW_006252424.1:0-215 GCF_000226075.1 Solanum tuberosum
AGTAGTTGGATGAGATTTCCGAATTTGCTGAGATTTTTTGGGTTGCGTCTGGATGATGAAGAACGGGGTGGGGTCGGTTTCTGCGTGGAAAGGAAGAAGAACAAAGAGTACAGGGGTCGTTTGGTACTGGGTATGTACGTATGGTGTGATGTATTGTATTGTTGATTGAATTGGGTTTCTTTTGTGGGAATGGGTTGTTGGGCCGGTTGGGATTG
>NW_006252425.1:0-215 GCF_000226075.1 Solanum tuberosum
TAAAAGGCGAAAGAATAGTTCGCTTTGTGCTCACTGCATGGCTGCGTAAGTGCTTAAGCTAACCTGTGCTGCACTTTTATATTGGGACAATGTTAGTATTTGCTCGTGTTTTATCAATGTGGTACTCAACTCACCCCTTCTTTTCCTTCAAGGTCTTCGATGAAACATCGCATAGGGATTTTTCAACTGATCAATTCGAAAAAAAATAACAGTTG
>NW_006252426.1:0-215 GCF_000226075.1 Solanum tuberosum
TTTTTTGTTAAGGATCACCTTATCCCATTTTACTAGATTGTACCCCTTCTTCTCCTTGTTGCCCTGCCATAGGAAAGCTCTTCTAGCCTTGTTGATTTTCTTCTCTATGTTACCTGGTAGAGGGAATAGACTCATCATATAGGTAGGTTGGCTGTCCATGACTGATTTTATAAGAGTCAGCCTGCCACCCAAAGATAGGTACTGGCTTTTCCATC
>NW_006252427.1:0-215 GCF_000226075.1 Solanum tuberosum
ACCATTAGTAAATTAGTAATAGTTATTAATTAGACTTCTCATGTACTCTCATTTTTCTTTCATTTTTAGCATATAAATCGCTAATTGGGGAAGTTGTAATCATTTCAAAAATTAGTTAATATTAAACAAAATACACCCAAACAGATATCTAGATGAAATTTTAAAAAATAGCTTAGAAATAGAAATTTTGGTAAAAGTTAATTCATTTTCTATTA
>NW_006252428.1:0-215 GCF_000226075.1 Solanum tuberosum
GTGAAATTATTGATGAACTGCAATTATATCATAAATACTGAATATTTGACATAAATATTCAAATTTCAAGATTGTTATGTTTCTCCCATAAATACTCTATTAATGCATTACGGAGTTCAATATGGGTAATTTTTTGTCCTTATTTTTTTTATTTGTAGATAAAAATTGTTTAATTTAATGATTTCATCTCGTATCCAATTATTTTGTATACTAAT
>NW_006252429.1:0-215 GCF_000226075.1 Solanum tuberosum
CTACAAAAGATTCAACATAATTTGATTGGACCATTAAGTTATTAATTTCAACCGTAAAACATGAGTCTGCATTATGATATTAATTTAATACTATACCATGAATTATTAAATATAATATATTAATGTATGATTGTTTATTTAGAACACCTTATTTTTGTAGCCTTTCTTTCGACTTTCAGTGGGCCACTATGAAACACGATGCGAGTCATTAAACA
>NW_006252430.1:0-215 GCF_000226075.1 Solanum tuberosum
GTGAAATAGTTTAAGTGTGAATGCTAATCTTATTACTTTGGCCGAGTCTATTTTGTTCTTCATTCTTGCATTTCATGGAATTGTTTTTCCCCTCAAGTCTGCTCCGGTCATCGCTGAAAAATCTGAAATCCGTTACAGGTCTGGAAAGCTGGAAAGGGGGCTGATATGCAGCATGTATGCATTCACTATACATCGATATACAGATCGAGTGAAGC
>NW_006252431.1:0-215 GCF_000226075.1 Solanum tuberosum
ATCAAATCTTGCATGAATTTATCCCTCTTCTCCTGCACTAACTTCACCTTATCCTCAAGTTTGTTTACTCCTATCCATTTAAGAAGCGGCACAAAATCTCCTATATTTGTTGCACCACTCACTTGGAGACTTTCTGTGACAATCTCTTTAAACCTTTTAGATGCCTCCAACTTCTCATCAGAATCACCATAGTATTGCTTCCCAGCAATCATCAT
>NW_006252432.1:0-214 GCF_000226075.1 Solanum tuberosum
TATTGTAATAGAGAAGATATTATTCATTTTAGACTTTTGATTTTCAAATACCCTGCTATGGAGAATGTAGCAGGTATCGAATTTCATCCTTTTACGATGATTGGCTAAAACCACAATCTTGGGGGTTTGACAATGTAACTAATTGTTGTGTTTGACTTAATGGGTGTTAGTAATTATCGATTTTTGGTGTTAATTTGAAATGGGTCTGAGTTAT
>NW_006252433.1:0-214 GCF_000226075.1 Solanum tuberosum
TACTTAAATGATAGATATTTATTAAATAATAAATTTAGTTAGTTGGTAGTTAATGAGTCAAGTCGATAATTAATTTAACATCCTATACCACTTGACCCATGCACTAAATTAGATTAAAGAGGGTTTTTTAAATTTTGGTCATAACAAACAGAGTAGCCGTTTGAAAACTCGGTAGAACTGCCAGAATGACGGCGGCTAGCAGGTTAGTATTAAC
>NW_006252434.1:0-214 GCF_000226075.1 Solanum tuberosum
TCAAAAAATTTATAATAACAATAACTAAGCAATATATTTAAATTTTTTTATTTTGTTTGTTTGTTTATTAAAAAGAGGAATCACAAATTCAAAAAAAAAAATACCTTAAACTTTGACAATGATGATTTTTCCAGATTCTTGACTTGAAGTTCTTTGTGTGGAAAATAAAAGGCAAATTTAGACTTTAGAAAAGCAAATTGTGGCTGGCAGGGAT
>NW_006252435.1:0-214 GCF_000226075.1 Solanum tuberosum
TCATTGGCATCGTCTCCAGCCCCTGTAATGTAGTTAGCCTGATCCATATGTGTTATTTGTATAGCTGAATATTAGTGATCTCATATAAAAACATGAACGAACTTTATATCATAATCTACACAGGAGATCCAAGTGACTTTGGATCCTTGAGTTGTTTTCTATGAGATGATTTAATTCATATCTCGTGATGTTTTTATCAATTGGATTTCATCTT
>NW_006252436.1:0-214 GCF_000226075.1 Solanum tuberosum
CTTTCATACTCTAAAACGTGCAATAGAGTTGTGTCATAAGGAAATTACTCTAACTATGCATTCCGCTTATCCATTCGACTACTCCTCATACTTAAGGTAGTTGAAAGGTAAAGCCTAGATCCTTATGGATGAGTTACTCTTAGCAAAAATTTTCAAAAAAGTCAAGAGACCACAGAGCAGCATGAGAGAAGCTCATGAGTGAGCTTAAGTGTGG
>NW_006252437.1:0-214 GCF_000226075.1 Solanum tuberosum
AGTTGGGGTCGAATCCCACAGGGAGTGGTACGTATTTAAGATTCAAGAGTAAAGTGCGAATATGTTCAAATCAGCCAAAGGAACAAACAATATCGAATAAAAACATAATTCAAATTAGGAGGTGACACGAATGTCAATTAACAGGGAGATCCAACACTGCATCGCGGAACCACTCAGTGATCCACCGATTACTCCTTTCTCTCGCCAACTTGAT
>NW_006252438.1:0-214 GCF_000226075.1 Solanum tuberosum
GAACTTTGGCCAAACATAACAGTTGTCATATTAACATTGGCAAGATTTTTTTTCAAAAAAAAAAACTACTTAATCAAATATCATCCAATATTATTATTTATTTTTTAAAAAGAGATAAATTGACTTTCATCATCAAATTAACATTAATTAATAGAGCATTAGTTGCAGTGTACAGAGTTGGTATAGTTTCAGTTTGACTAAAATCGAATTTTTT
>NW_006252439.1:0-214 GCF_000226075.1 Solanum tuberosum
AGGAGATAAAAACAAATATACAAGTATAATAAACAATGTGATATACAGAAGTAACAAAATAAAACAATAATATAAGTAACGGCCTAAGGTTTTCCTAACATTGATATATACAAAATAATGAATAAAGAATATAATTCAAACTTCATTCGAATAGTTTCAATGGGAAGCAATTCTGGGGACCTGTAAAGACACTTAGTAAAAGTATTAGTACTAA
>NW_006252440.1:0-214 GCF_000226075.1 Solanum tuberosum
AGAACTTCTTAGTGTGAAGATGGTCAAGTCCTTTAGCGAAACTCACCAAGATAAGCTTTCAAATCTAATTTCATCTATTCGTTCCATGAATCTATAGATGAAAAATGCAAATTGATCTCCCTAAGGCTGGTTTTTCTTAAAAAATAATTTCGACAGGTTGATGTTATAATTATTTTTTATTTATTTTTTGCAAAAACAACTTCCAAAGGTCGGG
>NW_006252441.1:0-214 GCF_000226075.1 Solanum tuberosum
GCTTCTAGAAACCCGCCCTATTGCATTGGTGGAGAGGGGTTCCATCTCATGACTGCACTTTGGATGACCCGCACTATTGCATTGGCGGAGGGGCATTTTCCTCATTTCCCATATCCACTCGGTGCTAAGCACTATTTCCCAAAGTATACATGATTATATCTTTAATTGCATTTACATCTGTGAAGGAATGCTCTATCCTTCATTCAATACAATT
>NW_006252442.1:0-214 GCF_000226075.1 Solanum tuberosum
TAAACCGAACCGATAATACATAAAATCGAACCGAACCAACCGATGAACACCCTGCATATCATATCATAGTCTAAAACCCTTGATGTAATATTTTCAATAACATAAAGTAGTTGACTAGTTGTCCAAATCTCTATTCATAGCCATCTATAATTAGTATATATTAATTCTCTTCGATTTCATGTGTACCTATAAATGTAAAAAAAAAAAAAAAAAA
>NW_006252443.1:0-214 GCF_000226075.1 Solanum tuberosum
TACTTTTAGAAAGTAACCTTCGTTCATTATTGTGGGAGATTTACCTTTAATCGACATAGACCATGGGAGCTATAACATGAAATCCAGTGTTTACCCCACACCGAAGAGAGATGTCCTTACTTTCCAAGGTAAGAACCATGACCTTGAGCTAAAGTATATCCACTAGCTAATGTCTATCTCTAAGACAAACCTATGGTGGCACATAGTTATGGGA
>NW_006252444.1:0-214 GCF_000226075.1 Solanum tuberosum
TGAACAGTCATGGCTGTCTTCGAGATTGTGTAGAAGTTTCACACCCTCCATGAATTTGTACGCATAAAATGCAGAGATGGTTTAGATGCACAACTTTTATTCCCGTCCAATGAATGTGACACTTCAAGTATCTTTTGGTTGGAAATGCTATGAAGTTCATGGAGCAATAACACTGCATAACTTCATCATTTCAACACAATTTGTTGGAGAAACA
>NW_006252445.1:0-214 GCF_000226075.1 Solanum tuberosum
AAAATTTCATAAAAGAGCATTCTTCTTGCAAAATCTCGATACTGGGGCAGAATTTTTGAGAGGAACTCAAAAACTCCTTCAAAAGCATTTCTTCTCGCAAATCAATAACTGGGGTAGAATTTTTGAAAGGGTTTCACAAATTCCTTCAAAAACATATTTTCTTGCAAATCAAGACTGGGACAGAATTTTGAGAGGATCTAAAAAATTCACAACA
>NW_006252446.1:0-214 GCF_000226075.1 Solanum tuberosum
TTAAGTCTCAGACTAGTATTTCTTGGGAGATTGTTCCTGAAACTTGTCTTTCTTCTTAGGCATTGCAAGAAAACTAGCATCTTCCGGTTATGGAGTATTTGCCATGGATTATCCTGGATTTGGTCTTTCAGAAGGTCTTCATGGCTATATACCAAGTTTTGACAAGTTAGTTGATGATGTCATTGAGCATTACTCGAAGGCGAAAGGTACAACT
>NW_006252447.1:0-214 GCF_000226075.1 Solanum tuberosum
TTTATCATAATTTTCAGTTCTGTTATCCATATTTTCGTGTTCTGATTTCACATGCTGTGAACTGTTCCATAGTTTCATTAGCTCTTCTATGTCTTAAGAAACCTTAAACTAGCCTAACATTTGTGCATATTATATACTGAAGCGATTCTAGTCTCAGATATAACAGGGACTTTATTTCTTTTAGTGCATAACAACTAACAAAAGATTCTATTCA
>NW_006252448.1:0-214 GCF_000226075.1 Solanum tuberosum
AAATTACATTTATTTCATGAAAACACAACAAAGCAAATTACATCATTATGAGAAACACAAACATCAACAAGCACAACCACTTAGAATTCTTCAACTTGAGCAAACACCACTTTCATAGAGAATATGAAAATCCCTCATTCACAATAAAATAATTATACATTTATGTCGTCAACAACCACCTTAACAACCTTCTTCTCCCCCTCTATTTTTTATG
>NW_006252449.1:0-214 GCF_000226075.1 Solanum tuberosum
GGCATTTAGACGATATGTTTCCCATTCCTCGACGGAGAACTCAAACTCATCACTAAAGGAGTAATAACTATCCTCTCGGCCAAAGCGTGAATATAGAAAGTCGAAATGAATCCACCTAAGGTCCAAAGAAGGCAAGGTTGGTTTTGACTTCATTCCCAGACTTTTTAGAAACTCCTTCGATGATGGCTTATATGCTACCATCATTTCACACTCA
>NW_006252450.1:0-214 GCF_000226075.1 Solanum tuberosum
ATAGATGCATGAGGTTGCCTGTTGATGGATTGGTTGATGACTTTCTTAAGGCTGAAATCATCATCTATTTGGGAACGTTTTAACTTGGTTGGTACTAAGAGCCTATTCATGCATGTGAATAGTATTGAGCATACATCTCCGTTTTTAAAAGGTTGAGCATTTTATGAATGACGTTGTTGATGTTTCTGTTGATATTGTGTTGGATTGGTCTATT
>NW_006252451.1:0-214 GCF_000226075.1 Solanum tuberosum
TATTTTACCTCAGACTAACCATTAAATTGAAGCATTTCACTTGTGTGGGTGAAACTCACAATGATAATGGACAAAAAGTTAATAGCATTAAGTGATTGATAGCCTTTTGTATAGACATACACCGAATAGTTTGAAGCATATTTTGTTACATTACAAGTATCGCATAGTTACTAATTTCATGTGCTAAAGATTCAAAGTTTTCTTCTAAATGAAA
>NW_006252452.1:0-214 GCF_000226075.1 Solanum tuberosum
TTGGTAGAAGGAGATTATTTTTCATAGAAAATATTTTCAAGTGTTAGGGAAATTAAAAAAATATATATTGTATCATTGTATGAGTATATATATATATAATCTAGAAAAACACTATAGGGTGGGAGGGGATGGGAATGTAGCCTCAAGGGTGGCAGGGGTGAGATGGTCAAGAGGTAGGATGTCACGATCCAGACCGTCGTGATTGACACCCACA
>NW_006252453.1:0-214 GCF_000226075.1 Solanum tuberosum
TTTTATCTGTTTCTGTGGATGATTGAGCTTATGGCTCTTTTTATTTATGTCTTTACAAAATGATTTTTAACCCGTCCGAAATTTTTTGCCACCTTTTGTGTGTGAATGTGGCTGTTCTTGTGCAAAATTTGAGTCTCGGTTTCAATCAATATTGATGACTTGAATAGTACTCTCAATCAAACAAACATGAATGCACGGCTACGATGAGGCCAAA
>NW_006252454.1:0-214 GCF_000226075.1 Solanum tuberosum
CCATGAAGAAAAGAAGAAAGAAGAAATTGTATTCAATAATCCTCACTGAATCAATCCTTACAGAGTATCAATACAACCATATTTATAGTGTGAACTCTAACTAACTCACTTAGTTAATTCTAACTTAACCATAGTTATCTTTGTAATAGAATTACTAACTAACTTCATGACATTACTGTTCACAATGTAACTAACTCGTATGGAAGCTTCTACA
>NW_006252455.1:0-214 GCF_000226075.1 Solanum tuberosum
TACTAAAAAGTCCATTTTTCTCCACTACTTTAGTCATTTCTTGAGGAGAGGGATAATACAATGGCAAATTGAAAGAGTCAACTAGAGATTCATCTAGCTTTCCCTATGGCAAAAGAAAAGAAACATCAATTACAAATGTATGCTCGGCGTTGTTTCAATTTATGTGAATATATTTTCTTTTTAATTTAATCTATTTGAAAAAAGTGTTTTTCAT
>NW_006252456.1:0-214 GCF_000226075.1 Solanum tuberosum
AGAGTTGGAGGTAATGAATTACATATGTGATACAAAAAGTACAGACGTGAAAGTGGATCAATTGTACAAGGATAAAGCCACTTTGGTATCTGTAATGGCAAAATACAAAATAAAACATGGCTTCAATTTTAGAGTAAAGAGATCTGATAACAAGAGGTATGGAACTTGGTCTACTTTCTTTCATGTGTTAATGTATCAATATATGATTGTTCTG
>NW_006252457.1:0-214 GCF_000226075.1 Solanum tuberosum
TCATAAAGAAAAACATGAATGTATAGCTTCCTACATTCAAGGACATCTAAACACATCAGAAACCGAACCTGTAACAATACCAGTTTTTGCTACAATTACATAACAAAATGTGACTACAGTGATATTAGCTGAGATATGAACACATAAAGACTAGGCCAGCTCCAGTACTGATGAATCTATATCTGTTCTTGAGGGAGAATAAAGATAAGGCTTG
>NW_006252458.1:0-214 GCF_000226075.1 Solanum tuberosum
TGTTACATTTTATTGGTATCTAACTATTTATAAACAGAAACAGTTACTTGGTCCGTCAGAGTACACAATCAATGAACTAACCTCTAATCTCAAATTAGAAGGAGCAAGCTACAGGCCTGCACTACTCTGCACTCAGAATATGCAACATTTTATTCTTATACATCAACTTACCAACTATACAAGCTTATCACTTCAACAAATGCTAGCAATGCAG
>NW_006252459.1:0-214 GCF_000226075.1 Solanum tuberosum
AAGAATAAGGTTTCCATCCCTGAGAAAACTTTGTATAAAATATTTTCGTAATCTAAAAGGATTGCTGAAAAGGGGAGGAGAAGAGCAATTTCCTGTGCTTAAAGAGATGGAGATTTGCTATTGCCCTATTCCGACCCTTTCTTCTGATCTTAGGACTCTTACTTCCCTCAATATTAGGGATAACGAAGAAGCTACTTCACTCCCAGAAGAGATG
>NW_006252460.1:0-214 GCF_000226075.1 Solanum tuberosum
ACGGAAAGTCAAAGCACATAAGGGTTCGATATCATTTTCTCAGAGAGTTGGCAAATGAAGGTGTTGTTAAATTGGTCTATTGCAGCACTGAGGAGCAGCTGGCAGACATAATGACAAAGCCTTTGAAGATGGCATCATTTCAAAGAATCAGAGAAGCATTTGGGATGAAAATTGTGAATTGAAACTGTTGATTGAGTTCAGTTCAAGGGAGGGA
>NW_006252461.1:0-214 GCF_000226075.1 Solanum tuberosum
CCATGTTTTTCACAACCCGAGCCTACACCCTAGACGTGGCGAAAACTTGAGAACCACTGTTGGTCCCCAAGCTAACCCTCATCCTTGTTGACTACAAGCGAAAGACTAACTTAAGCATGCATAAACATCAAATTAAAAGAAACATTTAAAAATAGTTTACTGTATCTCAAAACTTTATTGAATATACTGAGTATGAAATATAAGTTTAAATAAA
>NW_006252462.1:0-214 GCF_000226075.1 Solanum tuberosum
ACTCTACAAAGTGTGTTCAATTTCAATTAGGATTCTTGGAGGCTATTTAACCCTAAACCTTATTTCATGCCTAAATAAAGGGCACTATATTCCCTTTAAAAGACATCTCGAATATTCTGCAAATTCATGGAATATTCATGAAGAGATCAAATCCAAATCATTCTAATTTGGGATATACGCCACTAATGACCCTCGAATCATGGATAAATCTTAG
>NW_006252463.1:0-214 GCF_000226075.1 Solanum tuberosum
CTTTTCATTTGTACTTCTGGATATGCATATTTAATTTAGATATTGATGATATATGTAACTTTATAATATATAATATTTTGGATGTTGCATACTGTTGAATTGTCACTTAACTTAATTATGTTTCGATGTTTATTTTAATTTAAAAAAATAACAGTTAATTAACAATCAATACATAAATAACCCGAAGGTTGCGAGTTCGAGTCATCAAGGGAGC
>NW_006252464.1:0-214 GCF_000226075.1 Solanum tuberosum
AGGGTTTAGGGTTTAAGGATAGGCTTAAGGTTTAGTGTTTAGGAAATTAGGGTTTTGATTTTATGTTTTAGGGGTTTGGGTTTAGAGGTTTAGGGTTTAGGGGTTAGGGTTTAGGGGTTAAGGTTTAGGGATTAGGGTTTAGTGTTTTGGGTTTAGGGTTAAAGATTTAGATTAAGGGTTTATGGTTTAGGGTGTAAGGTTAGCTTTAGGGTTT
>NW_006252465.1:0-214 GCF_000226075.1 Solanum tuberosum
ATCCTTATTTTAAGAGTGAAATAAAATTACATTTTTTTCACTTTAGCAAAACCCTACCTAGAGAAAAGTGGAAGCTGCAAAGACGACACAAAAAACAACTTCTTTCAAAGGTATCTCTCTAAATATTCACCTTTTACTATCTCGATTATTTTGCCGAATACCTTTTGACGGATTTTATATATATGTATATATTATACAACTGGAGGCTATTTTT
>NW_006252466.1:0-214 GCF_000226075.1 Solanum tuberosum
TCAACATACACAAACCCTAGTTATTGCCCTTCAAGGCAAGGAATCAAGATCAACCCTAACTCCTCAAATTACAACATTATATAGGGGAATTCCATGATTCAACAACTTAATAAACATTAACCTACTCAATTGTCAAGCTTCCATGGTCAATCAAGTCACACCTTAGTTCACTATTTATGAAGAAGGGGAAATCATGGGTCCAAGGGAGATTTTC
>NW_006252467.1:0-214 GCF_000226075.1 Solanum tuberosum
CCAATGAAAGAGTCTGAAATGATTGATGTTTTTCTCCGGGAGCAAGAACCCGACTACTTTCATTATTTATTTTCCGTTGTTGAAAAACATTAGCCGAAGTTATTAAGATTAGTGAAATGGTGGAAAATGGCATCAAGTCTTGAAAAATTGTAATTCAAGCTTCCTTGAAAGCCACAAAACAGGTGATTAAAAATGGATCAGGAAATCTTGGGGG
>NW_006252468.1:0-214 GCF_000226075.1 Solanum tuberosum
TGATACCGCTACTCCGAGGGTCATTTTATTTATATTGACGATTGAGACGATACCGCTGTCCAAAAGATACCCAGATGTTGCTCGGTGAAGCATTATATTCATTTGGTATCAGGGAGGCATTATCAAAAGAAGTCATGCATCTCGAAAAATAATTCATGCATCGCGGGGAAAGATCATGCATGCAAGAGAAAATGATTCATGCATCGCGGAGAAA
>NW_006252469.1:0-214 GCF_000226075.1 Solanum tuberosum
ATTCATTAAGCCCCATGAGAAACTGAAACAATTTTAACTTCTGCAAATGTACTACAAATCCTTTCGATTTTTCGCAGTTACACCCAGGACTTGGGACAAGTGCTTCAAACTCTTCCCACAAATTTTTCAGCCTAGAAAAGTATGTAGAAACCGTAGCAGTACCTTGGCTCAAGGTAGCAATCTCCTTATGTAAATTGAAAGTTCTTGAACCATC
>NW_006252470.1:0-214 GCF_000226075.1 Solanum tuberosum
CCTTTTTTTTCTTTCCTTTTCCTTGGGATAACTAACCAAATAAGGCTGTGCATTGGAGCTTAGTTCTCTCTCATTTTGATTGACACTCAAATCAGTTGGATTTCTTGTTCCCACCACTAAATTGTGTGTAAACGTGAAAGCTTTGAAGTGTATATTATCAAGATTTGTTGCTATAGGGGAATACAATTACTCGACAATCTGTGAAGATTTACGA
>NW_006252471.1:0-214 GCF_000226075.1 Solanum tuberosum
AACTTGAACTTAGAACTTGAATTTAGAACTTGAACTTAGAATTAGAATTAGAACTTGAACTTAGAATTTGGAGTTAAACTTAGAACTTGATGTTGAAATCAGAACTTGAACTTGAAATTAGAAATTGAACTTGAACTTAGAACTATAAATTAGATATTGAACTTGAACTTATAACTTGAAATTAGAACTTGAACTTAAAATTAGAACTTGAACT
>NW_006252472.1:0-214 GCF_000226075.1 Solanum tuberosum
CGATTATACAATCAGATGATAGAGGCAGGCGTAATACATGATGCTGCTGCATACTCTGCACTTAGTGTGAGAAATTCTTCTCTATAAACTTGTACATCGTGAACTTTATTTGGATTAGATTTAGCCAGTCAGAAGTATATATAGCAGATTGTTTTTTAATTAAACTGGAATTCACTGAGTTAAACCATTAGCTATTGTACGTGTGCTTTTGTAT
>NW_006252473.1:0-214 GCF_000226075.1 Solanum tuberosum
CCCCAGAGCAGGATAACCCTCAATTTTGCCGATTTTCATGTGCTAGAGTTTATGGACTTTTTGGTGATCTAGAAATCCGACAAAATTTTCACAAAAAATTTTCGTAGACGATCGTTAAGACCTTAGCTATGGATCCAGTTAACTTCAGGGCCAAAATATCCCATTTTGACGGTCAAATGTGCGCCGGATCAGGTAAACCCCCCATTTTGCCGAT
>NW_006252474.1:0-214 GCF_000226075.1 Solanum tuberosum
AAACTTAGGGTACATCCTTGTGGTATAATTGTGAACAAAAAACATCCTTCTACTATCTCAAAATTTGCATAAACATCCTTTCTGTTAACTAACTGTTAAAAACTAACAGAAAGAAAAACATATGCTAAGCACGTGACTTTCCTCCCAAAGTCTCCATATACTGTAAATTGATTGCTTCATCTTTTTATAAACAATAGCTCACGTGCAGACTCTT
>NW_006252475.1:0-214 GCF_000226075.1 Solanum tuberosum
AGGATCAACTAGTGTTGGTACTTATGCTTAAGAAACATATTATTACTAAATTAAAGCTTAAAATCAACACTAGATAGACACAGATCGATCTTGCAAGAAAATCAATGTTGTCATCAATAGGATCAACTAGTGTTGGTACTTCTACTTAACAAACACTCGATGGACACAAAAGAATTAACACAAAATTAAAGCTAAGTATTAATACTAGATGGAC
>NW_006252476.1:0-214 GCF_000226075.1 Solanum tuberosum
GGCAGAGCTCGATGCCCCTGCGACTCTCTCACGCACCATCTATTAGGCTCAGCAAGTACTGGAGTGGGGTCATCATTCCGTGGCACCGGAATGGACTCTAAGCTAGTTGCCTCATCAGACGAGGCCGCTAGGTCATTCTCGCTAGATGTTGTGGCTGATTTAGCACCGGAGCCTGAAACATGGTCGGACTCAGGTCCGGACATAGACCCCTCTG
>NW_006252477.1:0-214 GCF_000226075.1 Solanum tuberosum
CCACCACATATTACAATTGCCACAATTTATCTTCCACAAAGTGTTGTGTTCTGCATCATCTCTAGCTCTAAGTAATAATTTCCAAGTTTGAGAATTACCATTATCACAAAGACCATTTTCTGCCGGTTTTCAACTTCTTCCATTTTAGCTCCTTTTTCCCTTGTTTTCAGTTGATTTCTTCCTCATCACGTCCAGATCACATAAACCTGTATAT
>NW_006252478.1:0-214 GCF_000226075.1 Solanum tuberosum
TGTTCATTCAATGATTACAAAGAGCAAGTTGATAGTACAATTTACAATACTCTTTGTACAATACTTTTGTTGCAGTGTTCGTACATACAAAGTGTCATTTCTAAATATTAGTAATATTAAGAAAAATCAAAGAAAAGTATTAAAGGATCATTTTTCTATATAACAAGGATCATAACCTAAGTCCGCTCACAATAGACTCAAATATTTCATTGAA
>NW_006252479.1:0-214 GCF_000226075.1 Solanum tuberosum
CTTCTTATTTTAATTTATTGTGATTGCATTTTATTTTTTGCCACTTAAAAATTAGTTGCAAACAAATTGGCAAGCCCAGTGGGACCACATCTGCCTTTCATCTCTTCTCTCTTAAATTAAATCTGAAAATTTGAAGCTACAAATGTGTAAGAATGAGTGCTTCAAGCCTCGTCTTTGATTTTCATCAAGTCTGCACTCCGACAAGCCTTGAAGC
>NW_006252480.1:0-214 GCF_000226075.1 Solanum tuberosum
CGATGAAGTGGGATGAAAACCAGAGAGAACAGGGTTCAAACTCATTAAGTAGACATAGTTATCCGCTATGCAATCATGTTTTGCTAGTTTTGACGTTGCAAATTTGCTTGCTTATAATAACTAGCATAGATTTGATAAAAATGTAAATCGTTCATTGCGCTTAAAGTTTTGCACCTTTCAGCTACTACATCAAAAACTCATCCACCATCAACAA
>NW_006252481.1:0-213 GCF_000226075.1 Solanum tuberosum
GTCCAAATCAAAAGGCTATTAATGATTAAGGCCATTTGTTAGAATGCTAGGAGTATCAACACCAAAGGATCTTTGGAAAGACTACAAACACTCAAGAAACTTCATCATTTATCCATTATTGCTATCCTGGAACCATTTACAGATATTCTCATATTGATATGGTCAAAATTCAACTCTAAATGGATCATGCAGTCAGTAATCCTAATGGGAAAA
>NW_006252482.1:0-213 GCF_000226075.1 Solanum tuberosum
GGACAAAGTGCTTATGGATTTTGTATTAGGGATGAATGTGGTAATCTTTTATATGCACAGGGAGAAGATATTGGTTTGAGAACCAACACGGAAGCAGAAATCATTGCAATATTGGAGGCCCTAAGATACTGTAAAAGGGTTGGATTAGAGGGGTTTTGGCTGGAATCAGACTCTCTTAGCATTGTTAACTGTCTAAGGAACTCTTGGAAAGTT
>NW_006252483.1:0-213 GCF_000226075.1 Solanum tuberosum
ACAAGACCTGGCTTACATTTGTACAACATTTTAGTCATGTAGATTCAGGGTGTGTTTTGATATGAAGAAAAATGTTTTCTTGAAAAATAAGTGGGTTTCTTACTTATTTTCTAGTGTTTGATAAGCAAACAAAAAAAATATTTTCCCTAGAGCATTTATATGTAATATAGCAAAACACCATGAGGGTCCGGGGGTGGGGAATGGGGGTTCGGG
>NW_006252484.1:0-213 GCF_000226075.1 Solanum tuberosum
GGTCTTTAGCTAGTGGATCCACCTAAGCTAAGTTAATAGTTCTACCTTAGGCTAGTAGGACACCCTTTTCGGTGTGGGTAACACTGGATTCAATGTTTAGCTTACATGGTCTATGTTGGTTAAGGCTTTTCCCCAGAATGAATGATTATGAACTATGTCTTCTCAAGAAGCTCTAGCTAGTGTGGGTGGGAGTATGGGATCTCATTCATGCAT
>NW_006252485.1:0-213 GCF_000226075.1 Solanum tuberosum
ACCCTTCATTTCCTGTTCACACCTTTAAAACCCAATAGAACTTTGTAGTGATAATGAACTCATCGCTAATAATGGAGGGAGAGAGGGAATTAATGGAGAGCACAACACCTATAAACAAATCAATGAACTTAATAGTTTGGAACCGTAGAGGATGTAACGAGGATGATTTTAGAAGGAATTTTAGATCCCTTATAGACTGGCATAAACCTCCTC
>NW_006252486.1:0-213 GCF_000226075.1 Solanum tuberosum
TATTAATATACTCATTCATGAGTGTCATTCAATAATATACTCAATATTCATGATTCATGTCCAATGCTTCACATAAGAAAGTCAAGATGTTTGGATAAAAGGTTTGTACCACATTTCTATGATTGTAATTATATGATCCTATAAATTCAATTTTTATGTTTGACACGAAACTCTAATTTTATGGGATCACACCGAGCAATTCACAGGCAGATT
>NW_006252487.1:0-213 GCF_000226075.1 Solanum tuberosum
GATAAGGGAATCAAATGAGCTGTGATGCAATCAATTAAATAGTCAGAGTAACATACATCAAATCCCAAGAACTTATCTGATACATACCAATTCTCAGGCAGATTGACTAATACACTTGAACCATTCCCTGATAACGGAACCAACGTGGGATATCCCATGGCCAACTCACAAACACTGTTAGTGACAAGGAATCTGAAACAGAGATGTCATGCT
>NW_006252488.1:0-213 GCF_000226075.1 Solanum tuberosum
AATGGGATTTAGTATAGCAGGACCCTCCTGGACAATGGGAAATAATATAGCAAGACCCTCCTGGATAATGGGATTTAGATTAGCAGAACCCTCCTATAAAATGGGATTAGCAGGACCCTCTTGGACAATGGGAATTAGAGTAGCAGGACCGTCCTAGACAATCAGATTTAGTGTAGGAGGACCCTCCTGGACAATGAGATTTAGTGTAGCAGG